>NW_008337766.1:238452-246268 GCF_000622305.1 Nannospalax galili | reverse complement strand
CTGATATTGTTAATATGCTATAAAAATTTCCTATAAATTTTGTCATAAGAGAAAACATCATAGCTGTGGTGTATCATATATTCTGTAAATCACAGCATGGCATTCTACTATATTGACATTTTAAATTATATCTATATTTGTTTTCAATCAAATTTATATCTTTAAATTGCAATATTAGTAATGTAGAAATAATCATTCATAAAATACATTGTTTGCCAAAACTTCCTTAGAGTTGGGATTTCTTACCTACGTCTGTATGACTATGTTGGGATTTCTGTCTACTGTTAGCTCGCATAGGACTTGTGCATACTGAGACCAATCACAATCATTCTGCTTCCTCTTCCACAATGATCCCACATAAATCCTACTCTATAGGCTATATTGCATATAAAAGAGACTGCATTAAATTGGATGAGGGGCCATGGGGTAGGTGTCAAGAGGGGTAGGGACCTAAATACCACCAAACTGTATTATATGAAAATATCAAAAATTCAGTATAAAAATAAAATTTAAAAAATGTGTATTCCTTGGTGTAAAATTCAGTATATATTTTTTTGTCCATTTGATGTATGATATTAAGTTGAGATATCTCTGTTTATTCTTTTTCTATTTGACCTGTTTATTAGGAATAGTGGCATGCTGAAGTCACCTACTATGACTGGGTTGGGGTTAATCTCTATCTTGAATTTCTGTAGTATGTTTTTTATGAAATTGGTGAAAAAGTTTGGTGCCTATATGTGCATGATTGTGATGTCTTCTTGGTCAATTGTTCCCATAACCAGAATACAGTGACCTTCTTTATCTCTTATGATTAATTTTAATTTGAAGTCTCTTTTCTCAGATATTATAATTGCAAAGCCTGCTTGTTCCTTATTGCCATTTTCTTAAAAAAAATTTTTTTTCATCCTTTCACAACAAATTAGGTAAGGTAAGATGAGTTTCTTGTAGACAACGAAAGGATGGATTGTCCTTAATCCATTCAACTCGTCTGTCTTTTGACTGGGGAGTTGGGGCTAAGTTCTTATTGAAAGATTTGTATTGGTTACTGTTACCTAATTTCTTTTTATGGTCTTCATCCTACTTTGTCTTTTATAATTATATCTTCAGTTGCTTTATATCTTTAACCTTTTGGGTATCTTCATTCCTTTCATCAATCCTTTGTATTGTTTCAAGCATTCTCGTTAGGGTTGGATTGGTGGACATAAATTCTTCCAGCCTTCTCGTGTCATGGAATACTTCTTCAAGTTTGATAGACAGTTTTACTGGGTAAAGTGTCTTCCACAGTTATTTAGAACTTAAAATCCTTTGCTCCAGGTGTTTATGGATTTCATCATTTGTATTGAAATACCAGCTGCAATTCTGGTGGTTTTCCTTTATATGTAACTTTTTTTCTGTTGCCACTCTCAGTGTTCTCTTTGTTCTGTACGTGGAGTGATTTTACTACTATATGCCATGGGGAGTTTTCTTTTCTTTTCCTGTCTATTTGGTGTTCGGTATGCTTCTGTATTTGTGTGACTATGTCTTTTCTTAATATAGGGAAATTTTCTTCTGTAATCCTGTTAAGATCTGATAAATGACATTGACCTGAGATTTGTCTCCTTCCTCTGTACTTATGATGCATAATTTAGATTCCTCATGGTGTGCCACATGTCCTGCATATTTAATTCCTATTTTTTAATTTTTCACATTTTTGCACGAGTGGTTCAATTCTCCAGGGTTATCATCTACTTTTGAGATTTTGTTTTTCATTTTGTTCAGTTAGTGAGGATTTTTCCTGTCAGTCTTTCCATTCATATTCATTTTACCTTTCTTTTCAGCATTTCTCTTTCTTCTGTGAATTCACATTTCAGATCCGACTTGTCTTTAACATTTCATTGACCTGTATATTGTATTTTCTTGAGCTTCATCAGGAGTTTGCCCTATTCTCTCTGAGTACTTTGAGCTGTTTGTTTATGTGTTCTTTAAACTTTGAATTTTTTGATCATCTTTATCTTTGTTGTTTTGCATTCTGGGTCCTGGGGTTCCTCTAATAGTCCTCACTGCAGAACACTTCTAGAGCACTGATGGTATTTGGTTAGTATATATTATTTTGGTTTTTCATATTATTTGTATTTTTTTCATTATCATCTGGGCATGTTGCCTGTCTTTGTTGAACTCTTTTTATATTGTTGGTGTAGCTTGAATGCTTTTTGATCTGTTATGACTAGTTAGTTGACCTGGGTTTCAGATTTTCTTTTAATTTTGTATTAGAGGTTACAAGTGGATCTAGTCAGGCTAGTCAGGAGTGCTGCAGGAGAGTAAAGGGGCCCAGGCCCAAGTCAAGGTGATGGGTACCAAATGGACTGTTTCTTACCTAGGTAGTCAGGTACTCTCTTTGTGTTTTGATCATATTCACCCCTTTCCTCCACTTCTTCCCAGACCTACCTTTAATGCTTTACACACTCAACTTCCTATTCTCTTTCTTTGTTTTAAAGCCAGTAAGTCCAGTTGATGTTGCCTAAAACATCTTGGGTGTGATTCCACCCCCTGGATGATGATTAGCCTACCAATACTCATTCCTTAGAAAGCTTACTTTGCCTTTCTTAGAAGCTCTCAATTTAAAGAAGCGCCTAAGCCAGGGATGGGAACCTCATACCCACCTCCCCAGCTCTAGCCCCAGGCTACAGTACATGGCCTTAAGCAGAACTTTTAAGTTCTAAACCATAGAAGACATTTGTTTTGCAAAGTTCTGAAGATGAAAAGCCAAGATCAATATATTTAAAAGATGGGTATGTGGTAATGATCTCATCTATTTCTAAAATGTTTTCATGTTGCAATTCCTTCCAGAAAGAATTGCAATTGTGTCCTCATATTGAAAAAAAGATGCAATAATGAAACAGAATAAACCTTACCCCCTCAAGTCATTTCAAGGGACACTGATCTTATTCACAAAGATACAACACTGCCAAGTTTATGGCTGCCAATATCATACTGTTGAATATAAATGCTTAAGGGATGAAGTTTCAAATGAACTTTAGAGAGATGCAGTCAAACCAAAATATCTTGTGTAATCAGTACTGGATCTATTTCTTATCCCTTTATTCTTATATAGTAGTCTTTTAGCATCCTATTACAAAAACAACACACTGTTATTATTAGTGCTTATAATTATTTTTGACAATAATATCTAATTTTATCTTAATTTATTTTCCCATTTCTCTGATAAAATACTCTTAAAAAAAGCAATATAATGGGGAAAGGGTTTATTCTGGCTTACATTTCAAGGTTCAGTTCATGGCAGGAAAATCAAAGAGGCAGAGGTTTGCAGCAGCTGATCACTTCCCATCCACAATCAGAAAGATGTCGATAAATACTTGTTGTTACTCAGCTCCTTTTCTCCATTGACACAGTCCAGGAACTTAACCAGGGAATGGAGCCCCCAATAGTGGGTGGGTCACCCCACCTCAATTAAGGTAATCAAGATATTCCCCCATAGGCCTGCCTGGAGCCCACCTCCCACGTGAGCGCCTCTCAACTATTTCAACTTGACAATTAACACTGCCGTGCAACACAGATCATGCAAATTTTCCAAATAGTTTTTAATATAAACCCACTTTGCCTAGTCTAGATATTTATAACTCCAAATAATATGAGAATAAACTTCCCAGTTGTCACAGGAAATTTCTCAGATTTAGTTCATGATATACTTATAGACCAATTTAAGAAACTTAATATTTTACTCTATTGGATCCAGTTTATTAACCAGGAGAAGAACAAACGGTATTTAGGCCTCTTTTAGGTTTTACTTACAACAGTTTATAATTTTTTGTTGAGAAGATGGCATCTACCCCTTTTCTATTTATATATACTTTGTTTAAATTCTATTGTAAATGGTACTTTAGAATCTTTTAAATATTTTCTATGCATATATCAGAATGTGCCTCTGATATTTTTTTGTCTTGCCTTTTAATTGGATGACCTTTGTATGTTTGCTTACAAATTTTAATTATGGGGCTGAAGAGATGGCTTAGTGGTGTATAATATTTGAATTTTCTATTTTATCAACAATGATTTATTTAAATATTGTTTTACTTTTTATTTCTATATTTTCTAACATATTCTAGTATTTGTAGAACTGTACAGATTCATCAAAACAGTATCAGCATAATGTCAGAACTGTTCTTGCTTATGATTGCAAAAATCATACTTTTATTGGCACTTTAAAAGACAAGGTTTACAGTTTAATTCATCTTAATCTCCTACTAGATTAGGATAAAGTTACTTCTGTTTTACTAAGATCTCTTATGAACATATGTAAAATTTAAGAAAATATTTTCTGTACATTTAGATTAATATCTTTCTTTTGATTATTCAGTTTAAGAATATTAAACTCTCATGTTTTCCAAGAATTAACTACATAGGTTCAGAGTTTATTATCTTTTTAAAAAACTTTATTTTAATGTATATTTTTATTGAATTCTGTGCACTTCATACAAAATACAATCTTTATACCCCTCCATCCAACGCATGCTCTCCCACAGCCTCCCACCACTGTATTTCATGCATTCTGTCATATACATGAATGCCCATTGAGTCAAGTTAGTGTATCCAGATGTCCGTCAGTGCAGGTTCACCCACTGGGGTCTGCTCAGCCTATCTAGAATCTCTTCCTTAAAGAAGATCAACCCCCCCCACACTTGGCAGCTTCCAACAGTTTTTCAACTAAGAGTGGATCTCGCTGCCCATGTGCCCAGTTGTATGTTTGCCTAAGTTTGCATGCATCTTGTGCATGCTGACACCATTGCTGTAGATTCATTAGTGAAAGTTGAGATATTCTTGTGTAAACTTGCTTTCTCTCACTTGCATGCTTCTGAAGAGTGCTGTGTGTAGTAAACAAACTGACTGAAGAGCAGCATGTTTTATATTTATTACATATTTCTTGTAGTAAATACGAACCATGATCATCTTAAAGTGCATGTATTTTGCATTTCCCTAATTGCTAAGGATGCTGAACAATTCTAGAGTATTTCTTAGCCATGTTAATTTCTTCATTTGATAACTGTTCATATCTTAGCCCATTTTAATGGGACTTTCTGTTTTCTTGATTCTTTGAGTTTGAAATCTTTGTGTATCTGGATATTAATCCTCTACTGGGTTTATAGCTGGGAAAGATTCTCTCCTGCTCTATGAGCTTTCTCTTCCCTTGAAGGTTTGTTTAATAGGGCTTTTTAGTTGAGTTAGGTCCCGATTGTCAATTGCCCTTAGTTTCTGAGAAAACGGAGTCCTGTTCAGGCTGTCCTCTCTTCCACTTGTATCTGGTAGAGTGCCTCCCAGGTTTTCTTTTTTATGTTTCAGCATTTCACATTACATATTAAGGTCTTTGATCCATTTGGAATAATTTTTGTGCAGGGTGATAGATATGGGTCTAATTTTGTTCTTCTACATGTGGACATCCCATTTTTCTCACACTGGTGAAGGTGTTTATGATTGTGTCAAATATCAAATAGATGTAATTATATGGACTCATGTTTGGGTCTTCTATTAAGTTCCTTTGATCTGCATGTTTGTTTTTGTGACAGTACCATGCTGTGTTTATTATGATAACTCTGTTATATAGCTGGAAATCTCCTCCAGGGTGATTCTTTATGATCAGGATCATTTTGGCTATTTAGGCTCTTTTAAGATTCCATATAAATTTTAGAACTTTTTTATTTCTATTTGGGAGGAATGTCATGGGGATTTTATTAAGATTGCATGGGATTTGTAAATTTTTTTTGGTATGATGATCATTTTCACATTATTACTTCTCTCAATCTATAAGCATGGGAGTGCTTTCCAACTTCTACTGACTTCTTCAATCTCTTTCTTCAGATAAATGTTTGCATTGGATAGACCTTTTACTTCCTTAGAGAGATTTTTTCATAGGTTTATTTTTAAGTTACTGTGAATGAGAGTGTTTCCATGGCTTCTTTATCAGTAGGCTAGAGTTTGGTACATAAAAAGGCAAATGATTTTTGTAAATTGATTTTGCATCCTGCCACATTGTTACAAATGTCAATGTTTTCTGGACATTTTACGTTGAAGTTTTTGAGATCTCTTGTGTATAACATCATATAATCTGCAAATAGAGATATTTGACTTCTTTTCTTTTAGTATCCCTTTAATTTCTTTTTTTATTACTTTAGCTAGCAACATTATAAGCGCATGTAAGGACTAGTCAGTAGGAGTGAATTCATTTCTGGTGTTGTAAACCTGGCCATTTTTCCATGACTAGAGGGATTTTACACCCTAGAGAAGAACATACTACTGTCAATTTCCTTAACAAACATAATTTCTAGATGTATTCTAAATACTTATTCCTATGCCCATAGATAAGTGTAGCTCTCACCCCTCATCAAGGAAGCTTCTTTTTGCAGAAGTTGAACACTACCTCAGAGATCCATAACTGGTTAAAATGCACAGAATAAATGACTGTGGGATGCTCAGTTTCTGAAGCAATGTATCTAAACTGCAACCCCTGTACCTAGGGCTTAGGAAAAATTGTGGAAGAGGATGTGGAAAGAGTATATGATGCAAAGGACCAAGGTGTCTACTGCTAGGTAATGTCTTCTAGACATGACAGGCAAACTGAACCCATGACATTTTCACCATTTGTTGCAAAAGCATGATCTACATGATTAATACAGCAATACACATGTCATTGAATGGAGGCATGTCACAAGATATCACAACTAGATGATGAGCTACAGGCAATCAGTGAATGCTGAATTGCAGTTTTCTTCAGGGATGAATTCTTTATAGGTTATGCAATCCCAAGTGGTGAGCCCTAAGCACATGTACATAAAAGTAATGCAAAATGAACTCAGTAGGTTGTATACATATGTATATAAACACATAGATATATGTGTGTATGTGTTTAAAATAATAATTAACAAAGAGTTCACAAATTAAAAATATTTTATTTATCATTTTTATTTTATGTGTATGAGTGATTTGTCTACATGAATGTAAGTGCACCCCTATTGTGCAGTGGCTGCTGTGGTCACAAAAGAGCACTGGGTTCCACTGGAACTGGAAGCAGCAATGGTTGTTAGCCACCAGGTGGTTGCTGCGAATTGAGCCTGAGTCTTCTGCAAGATCAGCCAGTGCTCTTAATCTATCTCTCCAAACCCAAGGTCACAAAATTGAGAGGGAGTGAGAGGGATATCGAAAGAGTTGGGCAGGGGGGATATTGTAAATACAGTATTCATGTGAAAGTTCTCAAAAAAATTTAAAGAGAACATATATTAGATATCTGATATTAATAGTTTATTAGTATATTTGTTGATTTCTAGCATGTACTTAAATGATTAAGACGTATGTTTGATATGTTCTGTTCACATATATAAATAAGCTGACTAAACCAGTTTTCAAAGTACCTTATCTTCTTTCTCCTCCTCTTTCTTAGATCAAAATGTTTTCCAGTCAATGAGCTGTAAAAAAAGAAAAAAATTATTTCTATTATGTATATGAAATTGGAAATTTCTACGATACATTCTTGGCAATTAATTCTTTCTGTTTAAGTATTTATTGTTTTCTTTAATTGAATTTGTGTGATTTTTTTTAAAGCAGTATAGTTTGAAGGTATTTGGGTAAGAAATCCTAACTCAACCTAAGGAACTTTTGACAATTGATGTCTGCAGGGAGGGGGAAAGACAGTGTTTTACAGGGATGAGACTCTTGATGGACCCAGTGGGTGGACATACACTGAAGGTTATATAGTATACACAATATATTATTATCATATTTAGGCCACTCCCTATTTCCTGTCTCTCTAACCACCACCTGATAACATGTG
>NW_008337766.1:223403-238409 GCF_000622305.1 Nannospalax galili | reverse complement strand
ATATTAACTCCTATCTCATCATATTTGTCTCCACAAATACCCTTCAGAGTGTTTCCATCCACTGGAGCCTGGTTAACTTACCCAGAGTCACATCTTTAAAGAGAACTGATTCTCTCCCAGAAGCAATAGGGTGGGAATAGTTCCTCCACTAGGGCTGGTGTTTCTTACCCACTCCTCAATGTCTCTTCTGTGATTTTATCTGGTTCAAGCTCATGTGGAACTTGTAATTTTGAAGTTCCTCAGACACATTTTTTTTTAATTTTACATTGAATCTGTAATAGTTTCCCTATATTTCTTTAAAATATAATTTTTTTACATTAATGAATCTGTATTTTAGCACTGAATGTAGGTTTAGCATTTACGTCATCTTTTTATCTACATGTGATAACCAATAATCCCAGTGGATCCTATAATGAAATAGAGTAAAATTATTATCAAATATCATACTTTATCTGCAGTTGTGACTGAATGGCACAGTATGCCAATATGGAATTGTATCACGGGCTTTGTGTTATTTAAAAATCTCTTATCTAATTGTAAATAGGTTATAATGCATGCAACAATATAAGTCAAAAATTGGCTTTGGTTTATTTTACCTTCTTATGTAATATGCATGATTTTTAATCAAGACTCTTCAGCAATTTGTGAATACAAAGTTTGATACTCATTATAAGAATATCCTTACTGAACATTTCAACACCTGCCGTGAATTATGATAATTAAGCACTATATGGTTATGTTCTTGCTTTTTCTTTCCAGCCCCTACTGTGAAAATTCAATTTCCAGATGCTTTTGATGTTTCTAGTTTAAAGGTGTAAAAGAAATTTGCCTTTTTTGAGGTCCCAGGTCTGTTATACTAGAAATTCATTTTGCAGTACTCTGTCAATACTTTCTTACTTCTCCAGGCAAAAAAAAAGGGCATTTCTTTTTCAGAGGAAAGAAGAGTTTGTGCATGAGCTGACAGGATCCGGTGGTTTTCATACTTCAACTTATTCTAGTTAATAATTATAAGAAAACAAGCAACTGAACTGTAGTTCAAACCACATTAGATTAGCTATCTAAGACATGGAATACAAGTTCAGCCATATTTTCCTTAAGAAATCAACTGATAAAACCACTTCCTATGCAAAAATTCTGTTTTATTACATTAAATGTTTTTGAGAAATTCATGCATGGGTATTGTAATTACATCACTTCACCCATCCATTTCCCATACCTGCCTCTACCAGTGTCCTTCTCATTAAATTTATGACATTTCTATTATTATTATTACACACATATAAAATATATTTAAAATTAAAATTATCAAGGATATATATATATATATATTATATATATAACCTACTGAGCCCATTTAGTGTTGTTGGGATTGGATAACCTATCAGGTGGTTTGTACCCAAAAGACTCATTCTTCCTATCTCATCAAGCAATGATTACTTGTAACTTTTTTTCTAGGTGTGGAGACTATGAAATTCCCCTCAGATATGGTGATATGTCCACTACCAGTGCTGTTATTATGCATTTCTTGTTCAGACAGCTTCGTAGTTGAGATTTCATGAGTGCAGCTTGCCTGCCATGCCTAGAAGACAGTATCTAGAAACAGGAATCCTTACCTTCTGGTTCTTATAGTCTTGCTGTCCCTTCTTTGATTATTTTTCCCTGAGCTTTGGGTACAGGGGTTGCATTGTAGACGTTGGAATTGTGACTTTAACTCCCATGATTGCTCACTTTCTGCGTTTTTACCAATTATGGATATCTTCTGCAAAAAGAAGCTTCTTTGATGAAGGTTAGAGTTGCATTTATCTGTGGGTATAAGGGTTCTAAGAATACAATTAGAAATTATATGTTTTTAGGAAAACTATAGTCATCAGCTCCCCTCTAGAGTGAATGATCTCTTTATCCAAGAGAAGTTGACTAGGTTTGCAGTACTTGTCATGAATTATTTCCTATTTAGAAGGCCTTAAGTCGAATTAGACAGTTGAATTATTTCCTATTTAGAAGGCCTTAAGTCGAATTAGAAAGTTTTTGGCTACCTCAACAGAAAACTGACACTATTGTACCACTGAGGATATGCTCCAAGCTTGGTCCTTGTTGTGGTTCATAGACTTTACAGCTGGGTCAGAATATCTTTCTAATACTATGAAAGCTAGTCCTCAGGGAGGAGACTTCCAGGTCCATCATCCCTCGATCCTTCCAAGGCTTAAGTTTGAAATGTGTGGTGTCTTCAGTAATAGAGTGTTAATTTAAACATCTGGGAGGCAACAAAGGTTAATCACAATGGTCTGTACTGTTTTGGCAGTCCCTTGAACCTCCTTGAACAAAACCTTGAGGGGAGATTTCCTATGCTTGCCACTGGGGTTTTTACCACTTATTCTATGATACTCTGGGAAGGTATTATCATCTCCCGTGACATGAGTTCATTAAAATTTACATGCATATATATTTATTACATGTTTTAAGTAAGCTTATAGAATAACATGCCAGGTTTGGATGATAATTCTTAATATTATATTTAGTTAAGTCTACAATACCTAGAGTTCATTCAAAAAATACTGTGAATACAAAAACATAATGAATATTTGAACACTATGTATCTAAATATACATTCACATGTATGTGTGATAATTTTTTTATAATCATTGTAAGAAATAGCAAAATAGAACAAAAACTGTTTTATTTTAGGATTGATTTAGAACAAATAATAAATATTGCATTTAAAATAAATGTATGATGAATTTCTTTCAGCTACTCAAAACTGTATTAACATATCAGCACAAGATTATTTTAGAGGAAATCAGTTATTAATATATTCCATGTGAAAGTAATTATATTTAATTATTTTCATGCTATCATTGTGACACCTTGTGTTTTACAATTTCAGAAATTAACTATACTCAATTACACACACACAGAAACACAGACAGACAGACAGACACACACACACACACACACACACACACACAAAGAAAAAAACCACACTGCTTATGTCTGTTTATATATCCAAGTGTGTGAAGCTGGGTACTTTATTAAAAAACAAATAAACAAATACGTGTTCTTAGCTCATAGTTTAGGATATGAAAGTCCAAATTACTAGTAGCCATATCAATGTGACCTCTGGAATACAGCTTTTTCCTACACTCGAACTTATTGCAGATGGAATTATGGCCAGAGCTAACACAAAGAGGAAGGAAGGAAGGAAGGCAGAGAAGGCGAAAAGCTAGATCTCTTCTTATAACACATTCTCATATGAATTGACTCTAAACCCTTCTAAGGATAGTATCCCTAAAACCTTACTGCCCCTTTCTAGACCCTACTTCTTCACAGTTCCACCAAATCTTCATCTGTTCCATTGTGAATAAAGCTTCTTAGGAATGCCACTTTGATAGTTATTCATAATTTAAGCTGAGATGCTTGAGAGAACTTTTTGTTTTAAACTTTGGAATATAATTTGGGAATATGATAAGAAAGAATTCAATGATGAGTGAAGGCAATGGAGATTTGTACTTGCGATTTATTTAGTGTGGGGATTTAGAAAAAGACATAAGATCTAAAGAAAGAGAGGGCAGCAGTTCAAAGTCATTCTTTCAGACAAGAGTTCACATGATAGAGTTAGAACAACATAATGGTTAAGACAGGAATGAAATTGTTCTGACTGCAATTTCACTTTTTCCTACTGGGCATTTTAGACAAATATCCTCCTTGTGTATTAATTTCGACAGATTCATTCAGTCTATGTACAAAATAAGATAAGTAGGCTTTCAGACTTCAAATGATTTTTATTGTATTTGAACTGAAAGTTATTCTAGGTACCTATGATAGTATTTTAAAACTCTAATTTTTCCAGAAAAATACTATCTGTAATATGGCCCATACACTGAGGAATACGTGGTACCTAAACTTAACTTCAGAAAGTGTGAAATTTACCTAATATTCTGACCTGAGCATGTGCGCCCTTTAGGGCTTTCAAATGTGGTTATTAACAAGGAGACATTGGACTTGGAGGGATGGTGGAAAAGTAATCCTCTGCTAGCAGCAAAAATACCATCCCCTCCCGACTTCCTGGTGTTTGCCTGTCTTTTTTACTTTCAATTTGAATGGAGAGAGAATAGGAAGGGACTTGGAGGAGAAGGGGAGGCAGGGAGGGAATGAGAGGGGAGAGAAAGGACTAACTAGGGGAAGGGGAATTTGACAGGAGCAGGAGTTTCTAGGGAAGTGGGGAGGAACATTCCTTTGGTACAATGTTACAATCCACAACTCATTTTAAGGGTGTTGTTTACAATGTTTAATCCTTGAGTGATACTGTTTAGCTCATTTAGTTTTGTTAGTGAGGGACTATTGGCAACTGATAACTGCTAGGTGAGGGAGAGTTGGTCTTCTTTAAGGGAGTGATGCTAGTTAGGCTGACCATGCTACAGTGCAAGAAATCACACTGAGGTACATGTCGGAAGACAAACTTGACTTGAAAGGCCTTAATGTAAATGACAAAATGCTTGATATCTGGTGGGGAGAGAGAGGAGGTGCAAATTAGATCTAAATAGGGTTTTCTATTTGAATTCATGTAAGTCAGCTTATCCCACATAGTCTCCTTTTTGTATGTGTGTATTTTTCTACATAGCATGGTGCTTTTCAATCAGTCTCAAGAAGCTAGAAGTCATGGCAAAAGCATAGCATTATAGTAAAGTGGGACTTACCATCAAACTATCTCTCTTTTCTCCTAAACTGTATACAGAAATATGTTTTGGTCAGAGCAATTATGTAAATTTATGTAGTGAAATTATTTCATTAAGTGATTTAGACATCAAAGTGCACGTTTTTGTTATCTCAATATAAATATAAAATTGATTACAAATCAAAGCAGAGATATTTGCAATGCAAATGTAATTGAGATGATAGATGAAGAAATTAATGTTGAGGAATGAGGTTATTTAAAACATTTTAAATTAAGATTGCATTATTTTAAATTTCATTTTCATTTGAAGAATTTCAATATGCAACAAGATGACAATTAGGATATGCAATTTTTGTTTTCTGCTATATTCTTCCATGTTAAATAAAACTTATTTTTATCCAGCTATTTTTAAAGAAGCACAGCCAAGTGTTAATTTGTAGAGAATATTGTCTTCAGGAGATTATAGCTGCAGTGCATCTCTTTTCTGGTACGTTCTATGCTGCCTTCACAGAAAACTTGAGAAAAATTTAAGTACTCTCGTGATTGCAACTCAACCACATCTTACTATAAGATGGAACTGAATGAAATATCTTAATATTGGGTACAAGTATCTTCATAAGTGAAATTGTTTTTATTTCTTTAACTTGCTTGATTCCATTTCCATTTCATAAAAACTGATATACTCATTTATACACTCTGTAAATATTCAAGGTACATGCTTTACTTGAAACTACTTTGGTGATAGAGATATTGAATACATATTTAGTATAATTTTGAAGCATATTTATTAATATTAGCTCCCTATTTCACTGATTATGTCATAATTTCATACTATAGAACCTGTTTTCAAGTTTTCCTCCACTCTAGTAACATTACTGTCAATTTACTTAGAAAACATTTTATAAATTATTCAGAACTCTAGACAGGAATACAAGCTTTCCTTAACAAAATTTATGAATCATGTAGATCGATGAGTTTATAAATTGAATCTAGTTTGAATGGTTCCATTTAAGTATGATTTTAAGCATGAAACCTAAGTTAGAAGAAAAAAAATATATAGCTGTTTCTTTTACTTAAGGACATACACAAGATGAACACTCAAACTCTTAGACCAAAGAGAGAAAGTCCCCATGTACTCTATTCTCTATTGCTCTCCAACATTTGATCAACTAGGTAGAGCCATGCAGAGCTAAGGGAGATTCGGCATGCAACTCAGATCAGTGTGGAGATTAAAGGAGAGGAAATCCCTGGAAGATACTTTACTTTTGGGCTCACATTGCAGTGTGCTTGCACATTGACTTTTCAGTCCATACCTCCAAAGAGCCACAGAATACCTTTTTAAAATTTATTATTTATTTTTTTAATATTTTATTTATTATTTTTATTTTAAGTGTATGAGTGTATTGCCTGCATGTATGAGAGTGCACCCATGTCGTGCAATGCAGCAGAGGTCAGAAGAGGCTTCAGATTCCTCTGGAACTGGAGTTAAGACAGTTTGTAACTGCCATGTGGGTAGTGGAAATTGAACCCTGGTCTGTTGCAAGAGCAGTCAGTGCTCTCAACCACTGAGCCATCTCTCCATCCCAGAATACTTTTTAACTCATTTAAGTGTTGTCTGTTGAGACCCCGAACCTGACATGGCTTCTCTAAACTAGTTCAGTGTGACTGGAGATTGCCCTGGTTCCAGGTCCTGCTTGTGACCAAGCCTGGGGCCAGTTTCATCTTCAGTTCAAGCACCACCACGTGATTCTGAGAAGGGTTTCCTTTCTTGACTAGGGAAAGCATTTGAAAAACAAAATATTTTTATATTGTTTTGCATGTCCATATTCACTATTTTTTTTTTCTTTTACGTAGTCAATAAAACTAAGGGAAAAATGTGCATTGTTCTTGGCATCCCACGTGGTGCGTTCTAATCCAAGCCTATACTCTTCCCCCAGAACAATCTATGGCTTCTGGAAACAAATATCTATATGGTATAGAGATTCGTGGGAAGGCCATGACATCTTCTAAGTGACTGAATTTACAGCTTTTCTAGATCAGAAAGCAGTAAAAGGGAAATTCCATAAATGTTTAGTTTATAATGTTCCATAATGCTGAACTTGCTGTTTTGAACTGTATCTGTGTGCCTGAGGAACAATGGGGTCCGATGTCCTCCGGATTCTGTCTCAGTCTGCAATTAATTGTGTTATTGGAACAATCCTATTTCTTATCTTCTATTCTTATTTTATTCAATTTATAGTTAGACTATTGATATAGTTAAATTACAATGGTTGCTCTTTAAATCATAAGAGATTTCTATTTGAAGCAAACAAATCAGAGTAATAGAAACCAGTACGTGAACTGACTTTTATTTTATTTTTTTTATGTGTATGAGTGTGTTGCCTCCATGTAAGTAGGTACACCCATGTCATGTAATGCAATGCCTGAGGAGGTCAGAAGAGGGCACTGGATCCCGTGGAACTGTAGTTACGGATAGTTGTTAGCTGCCATGTGGGTGTTGGGAATTGATCCCCGGTCATCTACAAGAGCAGCCATATGGGGTGCGCGGGGATCTCGTGGCGCCAGCCGTTTACGCACACCTGGAGAGGCGGCGGGCGCGGGGGACCGCGTCGCTGTCCGCCACTGAGGTGCTGAAGGTCTCGCGCTAGCATGGCGCAAGTCCTGGGCACACACCTGGAAAGGCAGCGGGCCTGCAGGCGCTTCTGCTCCGCATTGCTGGCTCTCTGCTTCTCCGCTGCTTCTCTGCGTCTTCTGAGGCTTCTGCTACCGGGGCTTGCCCGGCCGAGTTCCGCCCTAATTTCACCCGTGTACTCTCTCTCTAAGTTCGAGACCCGTCAGCTGCCGGGTCACGAGGAGAGGTACGAGGCGGCTTGTCCCGACCGAGACAGTCAGCGGGTTTCTGGAGGGAGGAAAGGGGGACGGAAAGGGACAAGAGATGCGAAGAATGGAGACAAGACAGGCTTTCTGATCAAGTCTCATTTAATGAACATTCACACAAAGTTTTTATAGGGAGGAGAGGGGGAAGTTGGCAGGGAGAATTCCATTGAAGTAGAGCAATTCAATTAACAGAATGAATATCACAATAACACCACACCAATTGATCACAGAGTAAATTCCATAGTAACACCACAATTCTATATAGCAAGTTATAAATCAATTAAGAGGTTACACTTGTATGATTACAGAATAATACCAAAGTTTCTTAGCAATTACATGAGAAATGAGGGAGTCTCTCAAGCGTTCGGTGCCCAGGTTAGAACAACATGTTTGTGAGAGGCTTTCAAGTATAGTCATCTGGTTAATCTCAAACCAGGCTAGCCTTGATGTCTGAAAAACAGCTTTGCCAGGAATCAGGTCTTGCTATTTCCTGGGGTAGGGGCCTACGGCTCCCGACAGCGGCTAAAGCTAGGTTTCCGTGAGTCGATGACGGAAGGATATCGCCCCTGGGGAGACTGGATCATGCAGGCAGGGAGACACAGGACTCAGCTTTCCGTGTTACAGCTCTTTATTAAGTGGCTCTGCTTGGCTCCAAGTCTCAGTGTCCCAGCTCTAGCTCCTAGTGATCCAGCTCCAATATTGAGAGAAAACCAGGACATTTTATACCGTGGGGGTAGTGGTAAAAGCTTTAGCTGATAAGTACTTTGTGGGATACCCTATTTACATATGGAAGTGGGCTCCTGCCAGGCTGCTAGACTGCCAGAAAAATCACACAGGAAAACCTGGCATTTCCAGAGGCGGAGGTCATGTTTCTGTGGCGGCTACTTCAAAAGACGAGTCAGGAAGATGCCGGAAAGGTACCCTGATGAAAAGGAGTCTTCTGCATATGAAACCGAGCCCATGGGCTGTCCAGACATGGAGAGACTACTACTTCACAAACAGGGGTCCCCAACACAGCCAGTGTTTTTGAACTGCTGAGTCATCTCTCCAGTCCCAGTGTTTGTGATTATTGATGAGGTCATGCAAGGCTTTGTGTAATGTTAAAGTAGATATAGAGCCTGAAAATCAGTGAAAAGAGAACTGGACTCCGGTGAAGCAATAGATTTGGAAGGAGGTTAACAACCAGGAGAAATTGCTGGCATGATGTTCACAGGAAATTCAAGTTTAAGGATAAATTTAAAAGTGGAAAATAGTGCAAAGAGAGCCATCAAAATGGGGCATCAGACACTTAAGTACCATCGTGAATATTCAGAAGTGCATTAGAGAATGGATGGAAACTCGATGGATGGTAAGGAATTAGCATACTATAGACAATAAGGAAATATAACCAGCAAATAGAAACCCAGAAAAATAATATTAAGTAGGAATCCTGAAATAGGGAGATAGCTCAGCAGGCGAAGTGCTTGCCTTGGGAGCGTGAAGAGCTGCTTTCAATCTCCCGAACCCTTGAAAAACAGCTAGTGGTGGTGCACGTGATCTGGTGCTGCGGGAGCTCAGACAAATAGGGTACCAGAGGCTTTCCAGCCAGCCAGTGTAGCCTATGGGTTAACTCCAGGCTGGATAGAGACTGTACGAAAAATCAAGGTGCGTGACATCTGAGGAATGACATCTGCGATTGTGGGGCTGGTTCAAAGGGACAGAATTCTCTGGAAATAATTTCCGTCTTAGTATGAGATAAGGCGACACAAAGCTGATCTGACTTCAACACGTATATGACTAAACAAAATAAAAATGACTGAAGAAGCTAAAATATGAAACAAATGTTTTCAGCTCCTTGGTACCAAGCATTCCACCCCTGAAAAAGAAATGACCAAACAAATCCCCAAATTTCTGTAAGTCAGTGTTCAGCGAGAGTAACCGGGCTGTAGATAAATGGGTGGGGGCCGGGCTGAAACAGTGCTGGGGATTCTGAGATTATGTCCAAGCCTGAGTATGTAAGACAGAATCCACATGAACTTCCAGGACCGGTCTCCGAGAACTCTGCACATCTCCACCACTGCTGGACGGTTAGTGATTGATGGTTTTCTACCTCTACAACTATCACTGAGCTTCCTTCTAGGCACACTGCCAATTGTTATAAATGGTTTGATGCTTCACACTGGGATAAATGGAAGTAGAGCACTTTGGTTCTGAGCGAACTTTCTTGGAGCAACAGAGTTTGTGTAAACTATACAAGCAACATCTCTTGCTCCTCCTGTTTCCTCTCTGGCTGGATGGCCTTTCTGCTTCTCTTCCCTTCCAGGATGCTCTTGACATTTTAGACAATAAAAAAAAAAAAAAAAAAAAAAAAAAACCTCAAAATTCATGGGATATTGAGTAAGTAGAAACATTTTGTTCCAGGAGATTAGAAAAAGAAATATTGTTTAGATTAGATTTATTAGACTCTAATAAATCTTAAATAAAAAAACATACAAAAAATAAAGTTTTATCACTGCTTAAAATTGTTTTTAGCATTAAAAAAATCCAAGTTACAACAATGTATGAATTGCTGTATGAGGCATTTAATTAAAATTTGCCTGACATTTTCCCATGCAGAAAAATACATCCCTTATTTAGAAAGGTAATCCATCAATTGTGGGCCACAGAATGATGATACAGATGCTAAACTAATTATGCAGTTATAGTGCATGTCACATATTGTCGATGTGATAAACATTTGAGAAGACAGGTGGACCTTGGTAAATGCAGGCAAGAATACTGTGAACATAGAACCAAATAGAACTTCTGAGGTTGAAATGCAGTTTATGGAATTTAAAAAGGAAAAAACAACTTTTTGAGATAAGAGCAATAGCAAAAAAAAAACGCTGCATGTGCTGAAATTAACTCAAATATACAGCACTGAAATCACTCAACTGAATAAAAGAGAAAATTAAAAGTATTAAAGAAAATCAGTGAGCTGTGGTACAGCTTCAACTATCTGACTACATAACCACTTATAGGTGTATAAATGGAGTCCTTAAAGAAGAGAGGAAGAAGATGAATCATATCAAACTAATGCAAATTTTAAAAATCATTTCTTGGATAAATAATTGCTATACACTTTCCAAATCCTACCTGGCAGTTTCTTCAATTTATTTCTTCAATATCTTAAAATTTTTATTTTGCAAGTACTTCACTTCCTTGGTTAGATTTATTCCAAGGTGTTGTATGGGTTTTGAGTCTATTGTGAATTGGCTTGTTTCCCTGATTTCTTTCTCCGTTTGTTTATTGTTAGGTGCTAAGAATAAAGGGTAATCTTTGCTGTTTGGGTGGAATTGTCTATAGATATTTGTTACATCCATTTGATTTATGATGATAATTAACTCAGATTATTCTATTTAGTTTTTCTATGACTGATCTTTCTATTAGTGAAAGTGAGGTATTGAAGTGACTCTTTTTGCATTATGTGTCAGATATACAGGGTTAATATGATAAATACATATATATATATATATATATAATTACTATAGATATAGATATAAAGCAGGGACCTGAGATTCAGGAAAATGACTCATGAGACTGTGAAGTGTACCCAGATCAATACTCATAGGGCACCTGAGAAGTCTAGAAAGTCATGAAGGTGTTGATGTCCTGGGCCATCATCTATAGGGTGGACTAGCAGGTCAATGCCATAATAAATTCTGCAGTTTTTATTCATAATTAGTTACCCTTGGATTTCACAATTGATGCTGTTAAGACTTTCAATAGATTAAATGAAGGTACTCCTCCTCACCTCCCATTTACTTAAGTAATCTTAATCTGTATTTTACCATGTCTACAAAACACCTACACCAAATATCTAGTTTTAGTGTTTATATCTAGTGTTTAATTAAATGATGGTAGACTATAATTCAGTAAGGTAGACATATGAAACTAATCATCCCAAGATATATTTAATTAACAAGCACTGGCATAACAAGTGTGAACAAATTTACACCGAGATAAATTATGAACTGATTAAAAAATAAGCGATAGTTGAGTTTACTGCTACAGACATGAAATCTTGAGTTATTCAGGAAGGTACATCTAGAAGACTGCAAATTCATCAGTCTCCTGAGAAACTCAAAGTTATTTAAAACAAATTTTAAGGATCATCCCAGAAGATGAGTTAGAAAGAGTGTAAAAGCTACAGGCAGTACGTGACTACCAGGGAAAAGTGCTTTCCAGACATGACAGAGCAGGTGTACAGATGAGCTTACAGCTGTTGTGACAGCATTCATAAGATCTGATAAAACTCAAGGCAAACACAATCAGCACAACCAAGGCAGAGGGAGAGATGTGCATGAAGCCCTTTTCCTTAAGGGTGTGAGCCCTGGATATCGACCACACTTCAGGGGATGGGCCCACACCAAATAGTATTTGGGCAACAGGAATTGGATTTGATTGGATTTCCTTTAAAAAAAAAAAAAAAGAAAGAAAAGAAAAAGAAGCGAGCAAAGAAGATGTGTGGATTGGGAGGAGATAGGGGCTGAATGTGATCAAAAGATCTTATGTGACATTCTCAAAGAATTAATAATAATTTTTAAAAGGGAGGCCAGGGATAGAGCTGAGCGCTACAGTACCTGCATAGCAGGTCCTGAGGTCATAGGTTCAGTCAAATGACTCAGATAAGTGAAGAAACAAATTTAAATGATTATAAAAACAAAAAGTAAAAATCAACCTGGAAAAAAAGCAGGCTATATTTTAGGAGGAAAGAAAAAGGAACCACGGGTTTCTATTTTTATTTTTTAAATATTATATTTATTATTTTTATATTATGTGTATTCATGTATTGTGTGCATGTAGATAAGTGCACACATGTCATGCAGTGCCCACGTAGGACAGAAGAGGCTGTAGGATCCCCTGGACCTGGAGTTATGGACAGTTATCAGCTGCCATGTGGGTGCTGGGATTTGAACTCAGGTTTTCTGCAAGAACAGCCAGTGTTCTTAAGAACCATGGATTTCTAATAAATTTAAAATATATTGTTTTCAGGAACAATTGAAATCTGAATTTGGTGTTGAAAATGATTTAAAGTAGAGAAATTAAAAATAGATAATATGTCAATTAAATTTTTTGTAACTATAAAAGCTGAAATCATTCTTTGCCAGTTAGAAGAATGTTCATGAAAAAAAAAAAAAATACAACTAAAGAATATTTAGAGAGGGCTGGAGAGATGGATCAGCAGCCAAAGACCAAGGTTCGGATCCTATGCCCTCCTCTCACAGTGTGGACATTGCACAGCACAGGTGCACTTACATACATGCAGGCAATACACTCATACCCATGAAATAAATAAAATACTATTAAAGGACATTTAAAGAATGAAGGAGATTGTATCAGACTGGTATCTACACAGACACAAAGCAGTGCAAAGCTACTGGAATTTTAAGATGGACGCATAAGGCATGTTTCATTACATATCTTAGAGAAGGCTGGGTAAGGAAATTAATTGGTAGAGTGTTTGCCTAGCATGCAGAAAGTCTTGGGTTCCATCCTCATTATCGTATAAACAAGGAGTGATGGGATATTCCTAAAATTCCAGAATTCTAGCTGGTAGTAGACAGACAGGACAACGAAATAGTCAAGGTCATACTTTTATGCACACAGTTCAAGACCACCCTGGACCAGCCAGAAAGCTTTGTTGCAAATAAGCAAACAAAAAAAAGTAAACAAAAATATTCAAACCAATCTAAACAAAAACAAACCAAACAAAAATAAACTCAACTTTAACACAGGTATTTAAGAGTTTAGTGTTTCAAGTCAAAGCAATGGCAATGTGTTCTGATATTTATTATAAATACAGCTGTAGTCAGTTAAGTCTGAGAAGGCAGAAATGAAAGTACACTGTTCAGAAGATTTTAATAATGTGCAGAAAATACTATAGAATTTCTTAAAAGTAGACTATAAATGTTTGTGTGTGTGTGTGTGTGTGTGTGTGTGTGTGTGTACAATGTACTGAGAAATAAGAACTCAAAACTAATAAACATAAAAAGGAGAAAAACTTTAATTATGTAGAAGGTTTAAGTCATGAAAGTCAGCAAAAAGAATAGATTCAAAAACAGAAAACCAAGTAGATGTTAGTAACTGCATTGGTAACTACAGTTGTGGTAGATGACAATGTTCTAAGCACTGAAAATGAAAGGTGGAAATTGCCTAATTAGTTTAAAAAATTTAAATATGTAAATGAAACCAACCTTATTTTGAATTTGAAGCAACCGTTTCACATTTAAAAATAAAAAAGTAAATTAAAATAATAGAATTGAAAGATGTGATTCAATTTTACCAACCATCTGGTGGCTCCACCAGGTAATGTGTGACAGAGGCTGTGTATGAAATAACACGTACATATACACAACAGCGCAAAGACGTTTGATCAGACAGAGGACTTAAATTTGAAGAAGAAGGTAAAGGAGAGTGGGAAGTACAAAGAATAGAAAACAAGATCTTAGATTGGATATAGTCTGCATCTCTGAGGCTGCATGATATTTTCTGAATGTGACTTATTTAGCCTAACGTGATGAGCTCTAGTTGGTTCCATTTTCCTAAAAATGATACCATATCACTCTCCTTTATGGTTGAATAAAGATCCATTGCATACATGTATCATGGCTTCTCATCCCATTTGGTCATGGATGCAGGCTGCTCTTGTACATGGCTACTGTAAATATTGCTTCAATAAACATGAGCATGTTTATTTCTGTTTAATGGTGACTCAGATTCCTTTGATTATATGGCCAGGACTGGTACAGTTCTATTCTTAGATGTTGCAGGAACTTCCATTCTTGTTTCTGTGGTGCCTGACTAATTTCGTTTTCACCAGCAGTTTTCTTGGACTCCTTGTCAGAATTTGTTTGTTTTTGTAATGATAGCCATTCTTAAGAATGTTAAATAGAACATTAAGGGTGGTTTATTTGCCTTTTACTGATGCCTGGGCTTGCTGAACTCCCCCCCTCATTAATTGTCCATTTGTAGTTCTTTTTCTTTTTTGTTTGTTTGTTTTTCTTTAGTTTTTTTAATCATTATTTTTCAATTTTTAATAACTACATGATTAGAAGAAGCATTTCACTACAGCTTTAACATATTCAGTAACACACTCAAGAGCAAGAGTACCTCTCTTTCACAAGTTTCTAGGTTCATAGTTGAATTAATACAGTTCTACAATATTGAACTCAGTATAAGCCCTGTAAGACAGAAAATTGAGTGAGGTTTTTTATTTTTGTTTTTGTTTATTTTTCAGTTAATTATTTATTTAATAACCACATATTTAGAAGAAGCATTTCATTACAACAGCATTGACATATTCAATAACAATTTTCTGAGCTAAGATGCATCTTTTTCAAAATTGCCTATAAATTTTTAGGGTTACAATTGAATTATTACAGTTATACAATATTGTACTCAGTATAAAACTGTATAAGACATCAATTAAATGAGGTTTT
>NW_008337766.1:222758-223234 GCF_000622305.1 Nannospalax galili | reverse complement strand
TAATCATTTAAAAAAATTTAAATAACTACATGATTAGAAGAAGCATTTCACTACAGCTTTAACATATTCAGTAATACACTCCAGAGCAAGAGTACATCTCTTTCACAAGTGGGTACAAGTTTCTAGGTTCACAGCTGAGTTAATACAATTATACAATATTGAACTCAGTATAAGCCCTGTAGACAAAATTGAATGAGTTTTTTAACCTTTAAAAAACATCTCTATTTCATTTTAGAATATATTGTTCCGTGTAGAAAGACTCATTTTTTTGCTACTAACACAGATGTTGGCACATGCATCACTAATCTGTATGCATCTGATTATTACTAGTCATAATTGGTTGCACTTGGATATTTGGTGCCTGTGTATGTCTATAAAGTCATCAGGTAGCTTTCAATGATAATGTTTATCACCTCTACTAATTAGCATGATGTAAATTTCCATGCTTCCTCCTCAAATATAATACATTTTAAAAA
>NW_008337766.1:221823-222567 GCF_000622305.1 Nannospalax galili | reverse complement strand
TGCCCTTCTGGTGAATCTAGTCAGCCTATCTAGAGTTCTTTGTTTTAGGAGAGTCAGGGGTTCCTCTTCTAGCACCAATCAGTTGTCAATATTCCTTTAAATAAGATTGGGGTCTGCTGTTCATTTTCCCAGTTCTGCTGGGAGTCCCTTTGGCCACCCTGGCCAACAACTCAAAAGAAGGTTTCTCCTATCTGGCATTATTGCTTGTTGTGTAGCCTTTAGCTATGCAATGGACTCTTAAGAAATTGTATTAACCCCTTTAATCTGTGGTTATACTTTCCTTTTGGATGTTTAAGGCCAAACAGTTGTCCCAGATAAACCAATTTATTTTTACTCTTCAGGTCCTTTGAGGATCTGTTGCTCGGGGGTCACATGGGCTTGGGAGGTGCCTCTGGCTCCTTTCTTTTACCAGTTCCACCAATGTGAAGATAAGTCAAAGGTCCTGCTCGACAATGGTTGGTTTCACTTTGAAGCATGGAGGAAGTGATTCCTCTGTACTGACCCTCCTCTTCGTAGACTGGACACTGGTTCAAGTCCACCTGGTGGGGTCTCCTCGGCCTCCTTGATCAAGAGGACAGGTGTCCCACCACAACTGCAGGACATTTTGAGAGATGCTCACAGTCCCCTGGAACTAGTTGACCTAGGAGGGTAAGGAGCAAAAACTGTCCTTTATGTCCCTCTGACCAAATTATTATAGGCCTCAAAGTATGTCTGTTAAATATCCAAGAAGGTTAGTTCCACCAG
>NW_008337766.1:221494-221783 GCF_000622305.1 Nannospalax galili | reverse complement strand
ATGTAGATAAATCTTGGGCAAAGACCAATTGTTCTCAGATAAACCTTACCTAGACATACATTTCTTGATCCGCTATGTATAATTTGTCAGTAGGTTGTAGGTGTAATATGGTTCCCTCTGGTTTTCAAAACTAGCTAGGCATTGTTTATCTCTCGCATTGTCTCACCACTCCATCATAGTTTTCCCACTTAAAGTGCCCCCATTTCTCGCCCTTTCTCCCTTAATAATACCCTCCTACATTCCTACCTCTCTTGAGCTCCTTCTTTCCCTTTATCCCCTAGGCTCCTTG
>NW_008337766.1:213296-221365 GCF_000622305.1 Nannospalax galili | reverse complement strand
TCCTTTCCATTATCCTGGTTCCTGTAGTTATGTCTGGATACATATTCATTTATCAGGGTTTGGTTCTAAAATCCACACATGAGGGAGACAATATGTTGATTTTTTTTTTCTGAGTCTGTGTTACTTCACTTAGTATAACAGTTTCTAGTTCTATCCATTTACCTGCAAAGTTAATGATTTCATCTTTCTTTATTGCTGAGTAAAACTTCATCATATAAATGAACCACGTTTTCATTATCCACTCATCAACTGAGGGTTAGGGTTAGGGTTAGGTTAGACATTTAGGTTGCTTCCACCTCTTAGCTATTGTGAAAAGGGCAGCAACAAACATGGAGGTCCAAGTGTCTCTGCAATACGATGAGTTCTTTGAGTATATCCCAAGGAATGGTATAACTGGGTCAAATGGTAGGTTCATCTGTAGTTTTTAAAGAGTTCTCCACACTGCTTTCCATAGGGTTTGAACAAGTTTGCAGCCCCACCAGCAGTGGATGAGTGTTCCCCTTTCCCCATGTCCTGTCCAACATTTGGTATAATTTGTTTTCTTGATTTTACCCAGTCTGACTGAGGTAAGATGAAATCTTAAAGTGGTTTTAATTTGCGTTTCCCTAATTATTAGTGATGGTGAACATCTTTTAAGATGTTTCATAGCCATCTTTACTTCTTCTTTTGAGAACTCTATGTTAAGCTCCTTAGAACGTCCTTTAATTGTGTTTCTTCTTCTCTTGCTTCTCTGTTTTTTGAGTTGGTTATATATTCTGGATATTAAACCTCTGTTGGATCTGTGGCTGGTGAAGATTTTCTCCCATTCTGGTGGTTTTCTGTTCACTTCTCTGGTTTCCTCCTTTGATGTACAGAGGTTTTTAGTTTAATGAGGTCCCATTTTTTAATTCTTGCCCATGTTTCCTGAGGAATTGATTTCTGGTTCAGAAAATCCTTTCCTACTCCTATATCTTGTAGATTTTCTCAACGTTTTCTTCCAACAATTTCAGAGTTTCGGGCTTTACATTGAGGTCTTTGATCCATTTGGAACTGACTTTTGTGCAGAAGGAAAGATAGGGGTTTAGTTTCATTCTGGTACAGGTGGAGATCCAGTTTGGCAGCACCATTTGCTGAATGTGCTGAGTTTCCTCCAGTTAATGTTCTTGGCCCCTTTGTCAAATATCAGGAGGCTGAAATTGTATTTACTCATATTTGGGTCTTCAATTTTGTTCCATTGATCTATGGGTCTATTTTTGTGCCAGTACGATGTTGTTTTTATGACTAAAGCTCTGTAATACAACTTAAAATCTGGTATAGTAATGCCCCCAGCATTGCTCTTAGTGCTCAGGGTTGTTTTGGCTATCCGGGGTCTCTTGTGCTTCCATATGAATCTTAGGATGTTTTTTCCAATTCTGTGTAAAATGTCATGGGGATTTTGATTGGCACTGCATTGAATCTACAAATGACTCTTGGTAGGATGGTCATTTTCACAATATTAATTCTTCCAGTCCATGAGTATGGGAGGTCCTTCCATCTTCTGATGTCTTCCTCAATCTCTTTCTTTAAAGAGTTAAAATTTTCATTGTAGAGGTCCTTAATGTCTTTGGTCAGGCCTATTCCAAGATATATATATTTTTTTGCAGCTACTGTGAAGGGGAGTGTTTCCATGTGCTCTTTCTCTGATTGGTTGTTATTGGTATATAGAAAGGCTAGAAACTTTTGTAGATTAATTTTTGTAACCTGCCACTTTACTGAACTTGTTAATAATTTCTAGGAGTTTTCTGGTGGAATTTTTGGCATCTCTTAGTTTTGCAGCTATTGTGAACAGGAGTCTTTCCATGTGCTCTTTCTCTGGTTTCATGTTATTGGTATATAGAAAGGCTACAGACTTTTGTAGGTTAATTTTGTAACCTGGCACTTTATTGAACTTATTAATAATTTCTAGGAGTTTTCTGGTGGAAATATTGAGATGACCATGTGGTTCTTGTCTTTGAGCCCATTTGTATGATTTATAACGTTTATTGACTTACGCATATTGAACCATCTCTGCATCTCTGGGATAAAGCCGACTTGATCATGGTGGAAGATCTTCTGATGTATGTCTTTATGCAGTTTGCAAGTATCTTTTTGAGAATTTTTACATCTATATTCATTAAGGATAGTGGTCTTTAGTTTTCTTTTTTGGTTGTATCTTTACCAGGCTTTGGTATTAGAGTGATGCTGGCTTCCTAGAAGGAATTTGGAAGTTCTCCCTCCATTTCTATCTTTTTGAATAAATTAAGTAGCATTGGATGTAGATCTTTAAATATCTGATAGAATTTTGCTGTATTTCTGTTTCAATTTCTTTTTGTGTTAATGGTCTGTTTTAACTGTTAATCTTTTCTTGGTTTAGTTTTGGTGGTTCCCATGCCTTTAGATATCCATACATTGCTTTTAAGTTTTCAATTTTAGTAGCATATAGGTTTTTAAAGTATTCCCTTGTAAAATTCTGTATCTTTCTGGTGTCTGTTGTGATGTTTCCTCTTTCATCTCTGTTTTTTTTTGATTTGGAGGTGCTCTTTCTATTTTTTGGTAACTGGGCTAGTGGTCTGTTAAACTTTTCAAAGAACCAACTTTTGGATCTGTTGGTTCTTTGTATTGTTTTATTTGTTTCGATTTTATTAATTTCTGACCCATTAATTTCTGTTGGTTGTACTGGCCTGGGAGCCAGCCCCCGAAAGATGCTGGTCTAGGGCATCTGGTGGCCATGCCACCCAGAGATGCAAAGGAAGATGGGTGTATGAGGCAGCCCCAAGGGACCCTGGGGACTGCACTGAGGACCTGGGTTGCTCTGGATGCAAAGGACCAGGAAGAGGAAAGGTCAGCCCCAGGTCCAAAAAAGAGGCTGGTGGTTTGTGCAGACCCAGGGAGGCAGAGGGAGGTGAGGTAGGGCCAGGCCCAGAGCTCCCCTGGGGACCTGAGAATGAACTGAGTTGGTCTGGTTGCAAAGGATCAGGAAGCAGTGGTGGTGCCCCAGGTGTCTGGGGCACCAAGACAAGGAATGGGACAGCATTTCCCAATAGGTAATACTGATGATCAAGCTTTCACTCACACAGGAGCTTCAAGGTACACTTAAACCATATCCAAACCATAATACAGCTAATTTTGAAATCTTGACATGGCTATTTTAAGCAGATAGAGTCACTTTCACAGTAAAGAATATTACCAAAGAAAAAGAGATTAATTTATATTGAGGGAAGCATTAGTCCACTGACTAATTCTACAATACTTCCCTTTAATTTACCTGATAATAGAGCAATGAAATACACAAATTAAAACATAATATACTTGAATGTAGATCTAGATATATTCTCAGTATTGGTTGGAGACCTAAGCAACTATATTTTAATACTTGTAAACAGAAATTTGTCCACTGTAAGAATAGTGAATAGCAGCTAATTTAACCAGCTACAATAGAATTAAAAATCAGTAATATTCATGTGTTATGGTGCATGCTTTAATTCCAGCACTTCGGAGGTGCAGAAAAACATGTCTCTGTGAGACAAAAGCCAACCTGCTATATGTAGTAGTTTCTAGGTCAGGTGGGGCTACTGGGAGACCCTGTTTGAAAACAAAAGCAATTGCTTGAATGTCATCTAATATTCAGAAGCTGGTGAGTTCTAAATGTCACTGGAGCACTGATGGAACTGCAAGGGAAATAATAACTATAATAAATAAACAATATATAAATAATAAGTAATATTCTTTAGCTCCACCAGTTTAATGAAAATGAGAGAATTTTTTTATTTTTGGTAAAAAGTATTCAGTTATGTAGACATTCCATATTTTCTTCAGTAGACAGACAAGAAATAATCTTACTATCATGAATAGTGATACAGTGCACAGACAAATGCACTTTCTTTTGTTTCTGGAAGGTTAAAATTTCCATGTGGAAGTAGAACAGTAACTAGAGGCTGGGAGGTGTAGCCTCGAGTGAGAGAAGCAGGATGGCGGGTAGTGGGTATCTGGTATTGAAACAGAATGTGCAAAGTTTTAACTTTCTACAGCACAGTAGAGTGACTATGGTCCACAATAAACATATATGTTATTAATCTATGACACAAATAAAAAGGAAGGGGAATAAAATTCCAAATTACCTTGCTACACATTGTCTACATACATTGAAATCACACAGTAATACATAAAGGGCACTTACGTATTATTTACTAATTAGAAAGGAAATAAAACATATCAAAATTGAATAGGATCCTATGACTAAAGTAATTTTGAAGAAAATTCTTAATACGTACAGTAGTGTCATTAAAAATGAATTAATGAACCAAATTCCCATAGGTAACTAGAAATAGAAATGAAATATATGTTAAATTTAAAAAATACTAAAGACGTAGTAAGAATAAGTTTATTAACATTAATGGAAAAATATAAAGACAAAGATAAGCAATATTAAGAATGAGAGAATGGATGTATTTTAGAGAACCTATTAAAATAATAACAAGTATACATTATGAATGGCTTAAATCAATTAAATTGACAGTTCAGGTTATTTGAAATAGAAAACTTTAACACTATTGATTTAAGACATTAGGGTATGCTTTCACTATATACAGTAAAATAAGTTTAGAATGGTAACCTGAATAGTTCTTTATCAATTATATCATAGTTTGACTTATTCTGCCTTTGAAGATGCCTTTCTTTGCATCTTCAGGTGTCAGTTTCCAGTTTCACTTTCCTTTCCCCTGAAGTTTATTTTCATCATTTCTCTTAAGGTGGGTTTGTGGATAATTAATTCAGTTAGGTTGTGTTTGTAGAAGAAAGCCTATTTCTGTGCACCACCACACCTCAATTCTTAAGTGCCATTGTCATGAAGGCAGAGTAGTGCTGACATCAGGATGGACAGATTACTGAAACAGAACCGAGTCAAGAAACAGACTCAGATATGATGTGCTGATTTTGACAAAAGCATATAGGTAATTTAAGGGAAAAATGTATAATATTTTCAATAATGGGTGCTGAAACAATTAAATACCTAAGTGCAGAAAAAAAACTAAAGTTTGATTCATGCCTTGCAACAACACATGCACAAATGTGTTCCCAACAGACCACAGATCTTAGTGTAAAACTTGATTAAAAAAAAAAAAACTTCGATCTAAGTGTAAAACTTGATTTTAAAAATATAAACCTTCCATATGACCCACTTATACCACTCCTTAGCACATACCCAAAGGACTCATCCTATTATAGAGACATTTGTACAACCATGTGTGTTGCTGCTCTTTTCACAATAGCTAAGAGATGGAAGCAGCCTAAGTGCCCCTCAACTGATGAGTGGTTAACAAAAATGTGGTATATTTACACAATGGAGTTCTATTCTGTAGTAAAGAAAGATGAAATAATGAAATTTGCAGATAAATGAATGGATCTTGAAACTGTTATACTAAGTGAAGTAACACAGACTCAGAAAAACAAATGATGTATGTTCTCGCTCATTTGTGAATCCTGCTGTATAGCAGTGTCTTCTGTGTGAAATAACTACCATCATCTCGACTTCAGTTGTGCCTGCTTGCTAAACATCATCACAATTGGGCATGTTGACAGTTGTGCTCCTTCATTAAAGGAGGGACAATCAGGGTCAGTGGACCTTCACCCGAGAATCCAGTCACTCTTCCCAGCAAACTGTATGTACTTTGGCCCAAAGCATTCATGGTCTTCTGGATTTGGGGAGGGCTAACGTACATAATCTGTGGAAGGTTAGGAAGAAAAGGCTTGATCCATCCTGGGTAAAGGCTATTGAGTGTGGACACCCCCAGGTCACTCATACACCTCAGGAACCCCTCAGTCATCTCTGTAAGTAAGCTCAGTAAATTAATTAGTTCCTCAGGAAAACTTTAATGAAACATTGGTTTGACACTAGAACCTTAAAAGCTTAGTGTCCCCAGGAGAAGAATTTGCACAACAGATGGAAAAATTTATTTGTTAATATTATGTCTCATAATTATTAAAAAATAAAATGAGAATGTAAAAGATGTTAAAAGGATATAGGAATGGTGACATTTTCCAAAATAGAAAAAATGAGAAAGCCTAAGAAAGTGATGAACATCTGTGTAGGTTTGTTATGATATATAAAGGATGAGACAAAAATAATATACACATAATCTTAAATTTTCTAGGGTCATAGTTTAGTCAACTAGTTTAAGGAACAAAATGTGTATCTAGTCAAGGTTTATTTGAAAATATTTGTTTTGTTTTTTTTTTACCCAAGTCTTATCTACATAGCACTTGATAAATAAAAGTACCAGACAGGGGGAGCTAACATTATTGAATGTTTAATAGCCATAGTTTGAGGTCTATACTAATGTGGTCAGAGGGACTTAAAGGACAATTTTTGCCCCTTGCCCTCCAAGGTTGACTAATTCTAAGGGACTATGGAACATCTCTCAAAATGCCCTGTAACTGTGGTGAGTCACCTGTTCTCTTGTTCAGGGAGGCCATGGAGACCCCACGAGATGGACTTGAACCAGTGTCCAGTGTACAAAAGCTGGGTCAACTCAGAGGAAACATCTCATTCATGCTTTCAAGGGAAGCCAGATATAGTCGAGCAGGACCTTTGACTTATCTTCAGATAGATGGAACTGGTGAAAGAAAGGAGCCAGGAGCTTCTCCCAAGCCCATGTGACCCAAATCCTCAAATGACCTTAAGTGTAAAAATAAGTTGATTTATTTGGGCCAACTGTATGGTCTTAAACACCCAAAAGGAAAGTATAACCAGAGTAAAGTCATCAATACATTTCTTTAAGTGTTCAGGGGGTTACACTTCCCAGACTTTAGACTCAAGTCTGTATAAAAAGTTATTTAGACAATTATTTCACATTGATGATTTTGTTCCTAATAAGAAAGTGCTCTTCAGATGTAGGACTTCAAATCTTTGTTTCCAATACTGGGTTCCCACCTGTCAAGAAATTCCAATGGACTCTCTTTTGAACATTTGAAAATTTCCCTTTTCTGATTTTTTTTCTAGTTCCCTGTCTAGAACTTGTAATGTTAATTACTCTTGCCTTTACTTCTCCTTCACATCTCCTATTCAAGAGTCAAAGACTTTCTTTTCCTCCTTGAGATAAGAGTTAGGAAATTTGGGAGTCTTTTAGATAGACCCACTGAAGGGGTACTCCAATTGCCTCACCCTGCATCCCTGCTCAGAATGGAAGACACCAGAGCAGTCTGCATCTGAATTCCCTATTGGCAATTTGGGTAACCTCTTCAGAGGATGGTGTGACAGGAATAGAAAGTAGGAATTGGCTAGGCAGTTAGGGTAGAAAGACCCCAAATAAAAGTAGTCAGTCATGGCTAAAACTCACTATGTCCTTGGGGCTCTTAGCAACTTGCTCCATTCCAAAGGCCAAAAATGGTAAAACTATTGTGGAGTTTTTATCTAATCCTTAAAAGATTTTCGGGTTACCTCTTTAGAGAGGGGGAATGTTAGAGTAGCCAAAAGCTCCAAAGAAAATAAATAAATCAAGGAAGAAGAAACAGTACATGAAGTTATAAGAAAAAAGTGATGTGGAGATATGGAAGGAGCTGGAGGGGAGGGAGTGAGCATGGGTTTGATCAAAACACTATATGCATGAATGAAATTCTCAGTAAATTATTTATTTAAATAAAATAAAGAATCTCTTGTTCTTCATAAAAGAGTATTGAGGAAATGGAAAGTAAAGCCACAAACCGGAAAAAAAAAAAATCTACAGATTGCATGTGATAAAGACTATGTCCAGTGTGCTGGAGAAATGGCTCAGCGGTTAAGAACACTGGCTGCTCATGCAGAAGACCAAGTCTGATTCCCAGCACCCAATTAGCAGTTAACAACTGTCTGTAACTCCAGTTCCAGGGGAATTTGATACCCTCTTCTGACCTCTTAGGGCATTGTACAACATGCGTGAACATACATAAATGTAGGCAATACACTTATAAACACTTGGAAGCAGAGCAAAGCTGATCTCTGTGAATTCGAGGCCAGCCTGGTGAGTTCCAGGTCAGCTAGAGCTACAGGGAAACCCTGTCTCAAAAAGACAAAAACAAACAAACAAACAAACAAAACA
>NW_008337766.1:209857-213257 GCF_000622305.1 Nannospalax galili | reverse complement strand
AAATAGTAAAAGAAAGCCTATTTCTCCTGAATTTTGAAAATATAATTTGAAAGGATATAGAATTCCAGCTTAGAACTTTTTTGGTAATTTTAAAAATATTTAAAATATCCCCCACCACCTTCTTTTGACTTGCCCAATTTCAGACCTGAGGTTGGGGAAAAATCTTACACTTGTTTTGTGGTTGAGACAATTGGCCTCTTTCTCTCTCTCTCTCTCTCTCTCTCTCTCTCTCTCTCTCTCTTCTCTCTTTCTCTCTTCACTCTCTGTCATCTTATATAATTTTCTCTTTGGTGTTCTGAATTATGTGTTTGATCTATAAGGGAAGTAAGTTTTGTCCATATCCTTTAGTTTTCTCTTATCTTCTAGAGTGTGTGGTTTGGAATCAGGCATTATATTTGGTACCTCTTCTATGCTGCACTTGTAGATATTTCTCCATGTATTCTATCCTGGTGGGAGCATTTTTCCAATGTGTTTTTCTCTTTTCATTTCACTTTGGAAAGTTTCTGTTGATTGTCATCAAGCTCACTATCAGCTTTTGGTCTGTGCCTAGTCTACTGGTAACAGTCTCAAAGACAGCTCTACTTGTATGACAGTGTTGGACCTAGTTTACCACCTGACGCTTTCTAGCATTTCTGTATCTTTATTATTTTCTATGATATGTCTTAACATATTAAACTCAGTTGCTTTATATTTCTAGCTGGCAATTCCGATGTGCCAAACTTGTAGAATATTTTTAATACATGTTTAGAACTTTTAGATATTTCACTGATGCACATACACATACATTTCAAAAATATTTTAATATGCATATTGTGCTGGATAGCTTTAGTGTCAACTTGACACACCTGAGTTGAGGGAGCCTCAATTGTGGAATTGCCTCCGTTGGACTGGCCTGTGGCCATGTCTGTGGGGCATCTTAATTGTTGAGTGATGTAGGAGGGCCCAGCCAACTGTGGGTAGTGCCACCCTTGGGCAGGTGGGCCTGTGTTGCATAAGAAAGCAAGCTGATCAGAGGCCAAGGGAGCAAGCCAGTGAGCAGCATTCCTACATGGCCTGTGCTCCAGCTCCTGCTTCCTGGTTCCTGCCCTGAGTTCCTACCTTGGGCTCCCTGATGAACTGTGACCTGGGAGTTGTAAACTGAATAAACCCTTTCCTCCCTAAGTTGGTAGTGGTCAGAGTGTTTTGTCACAGAAATGAAGAACAAACTAGGACACACATATATTCATCTATTTAAACATATGTGAGACAATGATAAGGAAATTGAATAGATTAGTATTTAAAGTGATTATGCACTAATCTGACTACACATTGGCTTGTGTTAAATGTTTGCTGTAGTTGTTAGTGCTAGATATTTTGAATCAAAGAGTTTACTTTTTTGATTTCTTTGTTAATTTTGGGTTCCCCTAAGTATATTTCAGAGAGTCTTCATTATGAAGCATTTAAAATTGTAATTCATTGAAATTATGCTAAGGTTCAGATTTGGAGAAAGTGTCAGAGAATGGAATCTCCTTATAATCACTCTTACTATTCTCATGCCTTCTGGATGAGGCTTTCAGAGTCTGTCTCTGATGATGCAGCTCTTCCTTCCCCTGTAGCACAAAGGTCCACACAGGCTAGTGGGAGCTTCAGTGGAGACATGCTGTCAGATGTGATAACACACTAGTCTTTCTTCTTCTGGAGTGTTTTTGGTGGGACTATTCCAGAATGATCAACTCCTCATTTCCAGAGGCACTGGGGGAATTTTCTTAGGTCTTCCTGAAGAGCTAATGAGATGCTCAATAGTAATATCTACACAAATCAGTACTGACATTCTGGAAATTGTCCTAACAATGTTTTACTATTTAGGTTTTCCACACTGTGGTGTTAAAGATAATAATTCACTTAATTTTTATGTTAAAAACAGAAATAACTTACTCTTTGTCTACAACTACTGCCAAATCTATTTTATTTTATTAAAATTTTCTACTTCTGGGGCTGGAGAGATGGCTCAGTGCTTAAGAACACTGAATGTTCTTGCACAAGACCCAGGTCCAAATCCAGCACCCACATAGTGGCTAGCAACTGTCCATAACTCCAGTCCCAGGGGATCTGACAGCCTCTTCTGTCAGAAGCAGAGCATTGGAATTGCACGACATGGGTGCACTTACCTACATGCAGGCAATACACGCATACACATAAAAATATAAAAATAATAAATAAAATATTTAAAAATTCTTTACTTCTGATGCTTAATTAAGCATCTATTATTTCAGAACATTTTTATAAATATGAAAATATGGACTCCAATATTGATCAACTTGGTATTGTGTTCCTGACCAATTTAATCAAAGACAAAATAATTTACATTCAGGCTTTACACTTTTCTTTCTACTAACTCCATGTTGACAATGATAATTCTTATGTCTTTCTATATGATTGGAAAGTATTTAATCAATTACAAATGAGAGTACTGACTACTTACAGTACCAGAAACAGGAGAAAATGTTTTCCTGCAAAGCTCTCATTTTAAATAAATGTTTTAAAATGTCCTTTTTACTGAAGTGTTGCAACTGAGGTTCTAATTTATTGGGAACTTGTACTGATGAAATTCATGTGAAGGCATATATTCACCTCTGATGAATTTAGTAAGCATCCAAATGCAGCCTCTGCCCTTTCCCCAATGATTGAGGACGCACTGCTCTCTCTGCACTGATCTTTGAGATGCAGTGTTTGGGAACTAGGGCATTGTGTTCCACTTTCAGTGTTCAGAAACTCTATAACAACTTCAATACGTAGGTATGGTTGATTGATTACTATTTTCCATACAGCTGTTCTCAAACTCCAGGCTACATAGTATATGACTAAAATTCTCCACCTTTGTTCTGTTTTGGTAGGTCCTATCTCAAAATGATATAGAAGGGGACAGATACTGACCCCCCTCACATTGCTAGGAAGTGTATGGTATGCCCAAGAGCCTGAGGAATGTAGATTCCCATCAGCCATAAAATTGCAGTCCCACAGATATTCTTCCCAGATGCCAAAGACAAAGACCAGAGCTTTCACTGAACATGGCAGTCTTCCTTACCAGCACAGAAATAGGTAGAATGTTTACTGTTCTTTTCTAAGTCACCAATAACCATCATATGGCAGACAATGTTTTCCCCAATGTCAGCTAAAATAAAGTTAAGACATAATATTAAGCAATGCTTTCCACTTTGTCTTCAAGAGGGGAGAAATGTGTAGATGTTCCATGGACAACCTCTATTTCCATTTACAAACCACATATTCATGAGCAAAATATCATTCTGATGAATTATACCATTTAAATTTTCTTTATTTCATGTTTCTACTGAGTAGGTGAATATTGTCACAGTTTATAAATAATTTAGTTTGTACATTTTAAAGCATTTTAGCTGACATT
>NW_008337766.1:203995-209755 GCF_000622305.1 Nannospalax galili | reverse complement strand
AATAGCTAACTCTTCAACTATAGAGTAGTACAAGCAATCATTATGATTAGGTAATGTGCTTTTTTTCTATAATGAGTGCAACTATATATGAAGAATAAATTGCAGTGTTCTGGCAATATTTATTAAAGGACATTGCCATTGTACCATTGCATTAAGAATGCTCTTTCAAAGAACACTTGCAGATGGCCAAATGTAAAATAAATACTCAATTCATTACTGAAATTGTGAAAGCAACTCCTCCTTGAAATTTTTATAACATTAATTCTTTGTAGTTACCTTATTTTCTATGTATTTTTCAGAACTGACTGCCATTTGCCTTTGGAACATTGTTTTGTAGTTTATCTCCATGAAAGTAAAGTTTTTAATGAAATGAAATAACTTACATAAATATGTTTACATTTTTCTGTAAAGTAATAGAGGTAAAATGAGCCACCAAGAACAATTATTATATATAGATAATTGACTTGAAGACTAAATCAGACGGATGCTTATATTTACATGTATTTATTGATCTCTATCTTTATATACTGAGGCACTCTTGAACAGAACACCAAAGTGTTATAACCACTTATGCCTCTGATTCATGAACTTTACCTTCCAAACAACATTTCTCAACACACAAATCCAAGCACTATGAAAAAGGTCTGATTGCTGGCTGGAACAGTGAAAACAACTGATAAAAAAATAACATCTTGTTAGGTAAGAAAAATACATTCACAAAAGAAGAATGCTATTGTGACAAGGCACAGAACTCAGTTGCCCATGATCAAATCTGGGACAGATTAAGCTAAACAATATTACCATGTTATACATTATATAAATATGGAATTATAAATCTTTGCAGAAATTATGAATGTTTAAAGTTTAATAAACAACAAACTATAATTACATATTGCCTTGCCATGAAGTAATCATGTAAAAGGGCAATATCATAATGGAAAAGTCTGTGAGACTCTACCTTAACGAAATAATCAAAAGGAGCTTCATCAGTACTAGAATAAATTGGAACTAAGCCATCTGTTTAGATACAATGAGAACATGGCAAGACAAATGGGATTTTTCCTGCCAGAAATATACACCGTGGATCAGATCAACAGGAAAAATTAGAGCACAGCTCCACTAATGCAATGAGGGATTCTGAGCTCTTTCTTGAGAGTGATATCTGAAGGATTTTGAAGATATCATTAACACTATGATATTCTCACATTCATCTGGAATGTTCGTGATGTGTCTAAAGAGCATGAGTGTCTCATATGCAGAAAAGGCAAAGTAATGTATTCAGAATGTGAGGGGCATGAACACCACAGCCTAACCCAGAATCTTTCAATCTTACAAATGTTATATAAATTTGAGATTAATTTAAAATTTACGAATAAAATAAAAATTTAATTTAAAAACTTACTGTCTCTAGGAATGGCGGTGAGAAAATGTGGATCTCTGATCAATAACTTTCTGTTTTAATTTGTAATGCCACATATATGGTATGCAAATTCAATTCTGCTATAATGTAGACAAAAGTACATCAACAACTCTCAATATTTATTTTGAGCTTGCCGAAGAAATATATAGGAATTGATTCTCAGGCATATACAGTCAGTGACACCCATCCAGAAAGTCTCACCTGCACTTTTCTTATTTCTAATACTGTCAGTTTCATTCAGGGTATGACTGCTTTAATATACTTCCGCAGCAGTGTTCGTTATACCTAACAGTGTTCCATGTGGCCTCCACGGACACATATCCATCCTAAGATTCATAATTTTATAAAATCAACCCAGCAAAAATATGGCCCTTTTCTTGCAAATAGAATGAATATAAAGTCTGCAGTGTAATAAAGCCTGCAGTGTTATTTGGTCAAGGGACCTGCCCCCGGAACGTAGCTCATCTTCTACTTCTGGCTTGCAGTAAAGTTATTTAAAACTGAATTATTTGTTGAACATCAAATGAGGCTATTTTTTTACGTTTTTCTATTATTATTATTATTATTATTATTATTGAGCCTTTAAACGGTCATACAACCGTTCCAAATCAGATCCAGACCCCCTCCTCCAACCATGCCTCCCCATCCCCCCACCGAACCCCATGCACTCTTCCATACATACCAAGTCCTAGTCACACAGGTGTTTATATCTAAATGTCCTTCAGTGTAAATGTGTCCACTGGTGTCTAGTCAGCCCATCCAGTGTTTGTATGTAAGTCATATTCTCCCTCACCCAATAGCAATCAGTCTCGAACATTTTTCAGTGTAGTGCTGGCCTGCCACCTATTTCTCACCTCCCTGGAGAAAACCCTATCTCTTTATTGCATGTTTGGTCAGTTTTATCATTCATTCCTAGTCTTTTGTCTTTTTCCTGGATTTTTAAAATTTCTTCAGCTGTGTATGATTTATTGTTTCTCCAAACTAACATTAGCACATTACTTTTGCAATTAATAAATTAGCCTTGCTAGTTAAATATGTACAAAAGTGATTTTCACTTTATCATATGTCTATGCCTCATGAGGTCATGAGTGTCATTCTGGTTTATCCTCCATAATCTCTAAGGAAAATTTTCTCACAAACATATCAAAATTTTGAATTACTGAAGTTCCTTTACTTGAACATGGAAGATCATAAGGAATGTAGCCATATCTATATATGAAGCAACCTAGGGACTTTTGGACTGGCATTGCTATTAGTTCTTTATTTCTTTATTTATTTGCTTGTGGGTATATGAATGGTGCACAGACATGAAGGTGTGTGTGTGTGTGTGTGTGTGTGTGTGTGTGTGTGTGCATGTGTGCATGCCTGTGGATGCCAGAGGAAGTTGGTATTTGTCTTCCTCTATCATCAGGCACCTTTTGAATTGAGATAGAGTCTCTCACTGAAATAGAAGCTCACTCTTGGCTAGGGTGGCTGAATATTGAGTGCCTGGAATCCTCCTGCTTCCACCTCCCAATGCCCATACTATAGTCACATACAGACATACCTAACTTTTTTACATGGGTGCTGGGAATATAAACTCAAGTTCTCATGTTTCATAACAAGTATTTTTGTGCAGTGAGTCCTGTTCTGCCCCAATTATTTTAATAAATGTTAGTGATATCCTTGAATGAGATGATGAATGAAAGATAGTGTAGATATTCTACAGTGTAAATTTAAATGAAATTTCCATTTGTCAATAAATTTTAAATGTTGGAGGTACTTGACCCCAATTCCCTAAAAGAGCATTTGAGAAGCTACAGTATCTTGTCCTTACTTAAATAACTGCTACTAAGGTATCAGTGAACCTACATGTGGTTGAAATCCATGCACAATGCAGTAAACTTTGTGTCTTTCCATTTTAATTGTAGAAACATTGAGACAGATATTTCAGACCAGCTCCAGAATCTTATGAATCTATCTCTGACACATCTAAATTTTGGAAAGTGTCAAAATAAATGCTCCATGTATCTATTGTTTCTTGAAATAGCAAGAAATATTTTATGACAATGAAATATGAGGATTATAATTAAATATATAAAAGAAACACTGAACCTTAGTGTTTGGGGAAGGGAGAAAATAAAACTCTTGGCCAGGAACAGCCTTGGTGGCACATGCTCTTAATCCCATCTCTCTGGAGTCAGAGGCAGGAGGATCTCTGTGAGTTCTAGGCCAACCAGAGCTACATAGCAATACCCTGTCTCAAACCTCAAAAACAAACAACAAAATTCTATGCCATAAAAATCTGGAAGGCCTCAGTTGTGCTCATATCTGATCTTTGAACCTTTGTTCTTACTTTCCTTATACTTCTTCAGGTCAGTTTATCAATCCCTGAATACCCACATTTAAGGAATGTGCAATGTTAAGGATTTTACATGCAGTGATCTTGCAACTGTCCCACTCATGAAGACATCTCCAAATTTTCACTTATTATTTCTTCATCTTCACTAATTGAGCCTTACTAATGTTGGAAATAAAAATAATTAAATTTCCAAGTAAGCAATTATATATGCTAATGATGTGAGGTGGAACCTGAGCGTACAGTAGGAAAGAGTCAGGTGATGAGCAGACAAAGAAAACATGTATCTTCCCCCATTCCTTATTCTGCCATCATTTGTATTTACTATCACAAATCGCTTCAAATTATGTTAATATTCTCTCTTCCAAATTTATACCAGGGCTAGAGAAGTGGGTCACTAGTTAAGACTGCTTACTGCTCTTGCGGAAGATGTGACTTCTGTTATCCGCACCCACATGGAACCTATAACTCCAGTTCCAAGGAATATGATGCCCTCATATGACCTCTATGGATTCCAGAATGCACATGAGTCACATAAACTCATGCAGAGAAATACACAAAACAAATAAATGGAAGATAGAAACAAATAGATGATAGATAGATAAGTAAGTAAATCTTCAAAGTCTGTACGCTAGCCCTGTAGTCTACCATGCTGAAACATTCTTTACATAAGTCCTTGCTTTCATTTCTATCGACAAATTACATGGCAATTATCCTGAAATGTAAAGTCCATTCATTGAAAATTGTTTGTGACTCTATAAAAAGAGTACATTTAATGTTCCTTATGAATCCATGCATATCCTTGGTAATGCGGTAAATTGGTAATGACATTTTTACCATTTAACATCACCAATTCATTCATTTTTACATATTACTGCGAGTATAGAGAGTACTGGGAAACCCTAAACTGACATGTCTAAGGGATTATTCCTTGACTTTAACAAATAAAATAATGTTGAAAGTTCTCTATAGTAATGATGTATTTGACATAAAACCAGAAGAAAACTGAGTGAAATCAAAGTAAGAGCTTTTAGTCTAAGCAATCGCCATCACCACAAGTTTTTGAAAATCTAAAATCTTTGTGATAATTATTGAATACATCCTTACACACTTAGTTATGTTTAGCTGCTGATGTTTTACATAACCAGTCTCTTAACGGGATATTTTGTTTTTTCCCAAACCCGTACAATCCTAAGTTTTACAAGAAGAGAACAGAAAAACCCTCTTTACTCAGTTTTATAATCCATACCCAAATGACCAAATCAGACAAAACATAGCAGTTCAGGGAGCCCTTTTTTTGTCAGTAGCATAGTAAGTTTCTAGGACATTGATTACTTTTTCTATTGTTGAACTTCATATGAACAAAATCATACAAAACTATTTCTTTTGTTCTGGTTTTTCTTCTCTGAATATCAGCTGTTGGATTTCATCTAGGTTGCTGGACACGATGTTAGTGTGTTCATTTCCAGTGCTATTAGTTAAGGATGCTTTTGTATTAAGATGTTATGTGGGCACAAGAGAATAGATTACAATTGTCTTTTCTCATTTGCTTTCATCTTTTAGTATTAGATTAAAGTAGTCCTGAACATAATGTGAGTGGCTTTCTTTATTCTCGGGAACATTTATACCCATGGGGTTCAGGTGGATTGAAATGATGACTAAGTAACAGAAAGCTAATCATAAAATATGTATTCTACATAAAATATTTACATGATTTACTTGGTACACTGCAGTTACTAACATGATTCAACCTTAAGATACTCATTTGGAAGTCAAAATCACTACCCTTAAAATCTAGTTGTACTGCAGTTTTGGACGAATATTTTACTTCACAATCATTTCTCATAGTTGCTTACTATGCTAAGGAAATGTTGTATATAACATATTTGTAGTGACCATATTCTACTTCCTCAGAATAAAGACTAAACAATAATTTTTAGAGAAATCCTTGCAGATATTCTTAGCTATGTAAAATAAATAGAACTGCTGATGACTTTATGAT
>NW_008337766.1:199041-203903 GCF_000622305.1 Nannospalax galili | reverse complement strand
TATATATATATATATATTTTAAATGATGCAGCAGGCAGAACTTTGTACAGAGCTTTGTAAAAATATAAGCAACAGTGTAGTTCAATGTCCTTCACCTGGGCCAGAGCTGATCCACTCTGTCTTGTTCCTGCTTTCCTCAGGGTGAGGAGACTGAAGTAATTTGTTATTTTTATTTTATTTTATGTGTATGATTCTACTGCCTACATGTATGTGAATGTACCTGTGTTGTGCAGTGCTCTGGAGGTCAGAAGAGGGCTTCAGATTACCCTGGAACTGGAGTTCAGGACAGGTCATAGCCACCATGTGGGTGCTGGGAATTGAACCTGGGTCCTCTGCAAGGGCAGTCAGTGCTCTTAACCACTGAGCCATCCCTCCAGCCCTATGTGATTATACTTTTCTACTTGGAAAGTTATGAACATCCACAACAATTTAAAATATTTTATCTGTATTTGAACATATTTTGCAGGCAAATCTTAAAGTTTGTCTTTTATTGAATGGCTTTGTGTTTAGATTGTCATATGATTGGAAGCAAGAAATATGAATTGAAAGATAATTAGCATGCTATTGTGAAATAATTTTATATTTATTCATATTTCAGAATTGTGACTTAATTATTTCATTTGTTTCATTTGATGGTACTATTTCAAGTTTCTTAAACTTTCATTTTAGAACTCCTTACTGAGTCACCGTTTGTGATTTTTTTTCGTTGTAAAACTTAAGTCAATGTTGGTAACTCAATAATTCAATCCAATTCAAGAAACTGTAGTGGAAATCATTGACTTTATTTCAAAACTTATTTAAAAATCATTATTTTGTAACTCCTTTGGAAACAGAATTTGAATTTGTTATATTTTAAGCTTATGAATTGCCAAAACATGTATCAATTCAAAGAAAATCATATAGAAATTGTAGGAAAATATGAACATATTTGAACTAACAGTGCATATCATTAATCATTATTACCATAATAAATGACAAGTTGGTTAATATTTACATATAATTTAAAATCAACAATGGATCACTACAAATTATTATTGAACTGCTCATTCTTGTAAAAAGAGTTGCTCTTTACTGGCTATAGTTTATTAATATGTAAGATATATACCCCAAAGAATTTTGAATTTAGGGACATAGACAGCATAAATGAAAGAAAAGCTTATACTGGAGTCAAAGAAATGAAAATGCCATAAAATCCACATTTGTAATTCTAGTCTTTGTGTTACCCATGATTTAATAACAACAAAAAAATAGCTCTAATATTATATCTTCTTTGACCAAATATATTCAAAGAACATAGTTATTTAAGAGAAGCCATACTTCAGGAAAAGGGTAAAACATAAAATCTATGTTTAGGCACATATATGTGATATCATACTTATGTCATCATTACCCTTTAAATGTGAGGCATCTGAGTCTTTCAACAAAACAAAAATTAGAGTCTGTTATGATGGTGAATGCCTGTTATCCTAGTGTGACAGGGGCAGAAGCAAGAGGATTGCCCCAAGTTCAGTGCAAGCTTGGTCTTCTGAACAAGACTCTGTAAATAAACACATAAGTAAATATAAATAAATAAACTAGAATAACAAGCAAAAGTCACTCATTATCATATGTGTCATATGCCATTGTTTCCAGAATCACTTGGATTGTTTTCAATGTATTATAACCAGAGTCAGTGTTTAAGTTTTAAATTTTTAATATTACATATAGACATATACATGGTGGTTGTGCATCTGAGTGCAGGTGTCCATGTAGTTCAGTGTGGGTATCAGATCCCCTGGAGTTACAGGCGGTTGTGTTCTGCCCAGCTTTCGTGCTGGGAACAAGCACTAGTCCTCTGCAAATGTTGTTAACCACTGAGCCATCTCTGGAGTCCACTATGTCAATATTCTTACTTCAGTTCTCCTTTTTTTCTCAGATATGAAGGGGGTCTAGAAATCACATTTTCCAATTATTTTGGCAATCTCTTTTGTTGAGGAAATTAAGAATGTGATATATATCTTAGTGATTAAGTTAAATGGTATTTAGATAATTATTTGCTTTCAGTTTCTGTTTTTGATTTCTAGTAATAATATTCAATTCAATATGAATAATGCCATGTAGCCTCAATTACATTAACATCCCTTTTGCTGATGGTTAAAGGGTATTATCCATTTCCATTGTTTAATAAATCTATATGATTTTAAGCATGCAAGAAAATGTCACACATTTTGTGTAGAGGTGAATGAGTGAACGTGTACACACATAAAACTTTAAATATTATTCAAAATGTGTATAAACTGTTTACCATTAAGCAAATTGATGGAATTTTAAAATGTTAATTTGGCCAGTTTATAAAGGAAAACATGTAAATTGGGATCCTGTTCTTCCATTTTATTGAGATGATAGTGATAACTACAAAAGCAATGTAATAAACATATGCAGAAAGGTACAAACAAGTTATAATAGAAGCTTTTCTTGTTTAATATGAGAGATAATTTTAAGTTTAGATGATCTGGAAAACTCCTTTGAGATTTTCTTTTAAAAATGTAGTCTTAAATAGATATGAAATGTTAAAATATTCATCTTAACATAAGCCTGAGAAATAGCTTTCACAAAATGAGCTCTCTGTTAGCTTTTAAAAAGGTTTTGAATTATTTAATGCATTTCTAAGTTCTTCAATGAATCATGGCACAATAATTTTTTTATGAGCTCTGTCATCACAATGGTAGAATGTTAAGATTTTAAAATTTATTCCCCTCTTGAAGAGACTAAAATCTCTTCTCAATTCCTATAGAACAATTTCTCTAATTTTTTACAGTGTATTCAGTGGACACAACAATGTCATAAATGTATGCATATGTCTATGATGTAATAACTGTATGTAAAGTTTGAATTTGTAATGTAGTGAATATAAGTTTTGGAATTTCCTACTTCCCATTTCTGCTGATGCAGTAAAATTTTAAAATATTAAACAAGAACGTTCAGGGTTTTAGAACTGTAAGAGTATTTAAGTAAACCTATGTATTCCCAAGCAGGGCGTAGGTGGATCGAGTGGTAGGTACATTTTCAGCGTTTTGAGGAACTTCCGCACTGATTTCTAAAGTGGTTGCTCCAGTTTTCATTCTTGCCAGAAATGAAAACGTGTTCCCCTTTTCCAACATCCACATCATCACTTCTGGTATTTTCTTTTTCTTTCTTTCTTTCTTTCTTTCTTTCTTTCTTTCTTTCTTTTTCTTTCTTTCTTTCTAACCTTGCCTTTCTCTTTGGGGTAAGATGAAATGACAAAGTCGTTTTAGTTTTCATTTCCCTAATGGCTAAGGAAGATATGCTTTCAAATGGGTCATATAAATATGTGGAAAAGAGCCTATTACAGATATATTCAATGAAACATCATGAAAGATTTTCACTGCAGTTTGTGTCTGTGTGTGTGTGTGTGTGCATGCATGTTTAAAAATGAAGTCTAAAAATTATTTAGTCTTTCACAACTTCATATGTTCCTTGATGACAGTTCATCCCCATTTTCTTCTCTCAAACTTTTCCCCACCAAATATCTTCCTCCTCACAAGTTCTCATCCTGTTTTCATGCCTTTTGTTATTGTTGTTGCCCACCTGTATTTAATGAGGCTTTTATGCATGATCATTGGTGTGGGGGGCAATGTAGTGGTGGTTACACCATAGATAAATGTCTCATTCTTCCTCAGCAATCATTAATTGCCTAGAGCTCTTTAGGAAGGATTGGGGTCTTATGCTCCCTTCATCTATGTTGGAATGTTGATGGCCCTAATCTTGTGCATGTTGGATGCAGTTAACCACAGACGCTTTGAGGTCATGTGTACATTAGGTAAATCATACAGAAGACAATGTTTATAGCACCCCTACCCATTTTCCAGCTTTTCTTTTTGTCCTCTCTTCCATAATGTTCCCTGAGCATTGGAGTAAGTGATATAGACATCCTACATACTGCTGAGCAGTCAACGGTCACTTATTCTCAGCACACTGGCAGTTGTGAATCTCCACATTAACTGTTCACCACAGCAAGAGGCAGCTTCTTTCACCAAGATTGAGATTACTCCTTATGAATGGCTATAAATATAAATATTTAAAAAGAATTTTGACAGCATGTTCTTTTAGCAAAATAATAATAATAGGCTCCACAAGTGCTATTTCTTCCCCATCCATGGGTTTTGATCAGGTTTACAGTACCAGGCATGAATTTCTCCTATGGATGGGCATCAATTCTATTGGGTTACTCTCTTAATAGTCATACCACTATTGCACCATTTGGCATATCTTGCCTAGAAAGTTAGCATTGTAACTCACGTGGTTCAAAGATGGGCAAGGCTGATGATGACTTTTTCCACACAGAAATCTATGTAGAATCTTCTAGTACTATGAAAACTAGCCATTTGGCAGGATTGTTCCTGCTTTGTTTCATTTTAATGTCTCTGTTTTGGCACTAAATTGTGTGGTGATTTCAGCCATAGGGAATTGTCTTCTAGTTCTAGGGCCAATCATGAACAAAGGTAAGGTCCTTTATTTTTTAGAGAACCTTTGACATTAGAAAGGTTATTCTTAAAAATAGTTTTTTATATTTCTTCGTACCTAGATTGACTACAGATAGGCAGGATTTTTCCTGCTTTGTTTCATTTTAATGTCTCTGTTTTGGCACTAAATTGTGTGGTGATTTCAGCCATAGGGAATTGTCTTCTAGTTCTAGGGCCAATCATGAACAAAGGTAAGGTCCTTTATTTTTTAGAGAACCTTTGACATTAGAAAGGTTATTCTTAAAAATAGTTTTTTATATTTCTTCGTACCTAGAAGATTCTACATTATAACGCAGCTACTTTACAATCTCTCTTAATAGGCTCAAACTTTATATATAT
>NW_008337766.1:186770-196294 GCF_000622305.1 Nannospalax galili | reverse complement strand
TTAACCTACAAAATTAATTCTTCCAATCCATGAGCATGGGACTTCCTTCCATTTTCTGATGTCTTCCTCAATTTCTTTCTTTAAAGAGTTAAAATTTTCCTTGTTGTGCTCTTTAATGTCTTTACAAACTTTATATTTTAAAACCATGCTTTCATTAACTTTTTTTGGCTCTGGTTTAGTAATCTGAGCCTTTATAATCTTTTCTTTAAGTATTCCTATTCTGTGTCCCACAGGCTCTGAAAGGCAGTGAAATTATTTTTTATTTGACTCTACAAATTTTTGAATGTCTTCATGATTTCCTTTTTTAATTGAAAATCTCATACATGTATAAAATGAATCAGTGTTTTGAAGGAAAGAAAAATGCAGTCATTTCTCAGAGTTAAGCTAGACAAGGAGAGGAGACCGTGCCATTAGCTGTTAAAGTAGCTGGGCAAAATTAAGAGCCAAAAACGAAAGAGATTAGCATTTGCTAATTTCCTAAGGTGGTCCATTAGTCAAGTTTCCATTACTGTAAAGAAGAAATACATGAATAATCAACTAGGAAAGAGGAAAAAGAGGTTGGAAAGATGGGTCAGCAGTTAAAAGCACTGGCTCTTCTTTCTGAGGATCCAGGTTAGGTCCCCAGCACCCACATGGCAGCTAAAACTGTTTGCAGCTCCAGTTTCAGGGGATCTGACACTATATTCTGACCTCTGTGGGCTTTGTATGACAAGAGTATACCTACCTGTATGCAGGCAAAACATTCATGCACATAAAATAAATAAAATAAAGTTTTTAAAAAATAAAAGGATTTGATTTTTTTGGTTGTCCTCTTTGCTTTTGGGCTTGTGGTAAGAGAGTACAATACAGTGGAAGAGAAATCCAATTCATCACATGTCCAGGAACATGCTAGGGAGAGAAGAGTGAAGAATCCCAGAATGCACATTAAGAACAATCCATCAGTGTCCTCAGACCCTCACCTACATCTGTACATGCTACAGGTTCTGTCAGGACCTAGCAGGACATGAGAGTCTTAATATCAGCGGATTCCTTGGTGGTCTTGCCCACAAAGGGTTGCCAGGGGTTCTCTTGGCAAATTAAAATCCAGAGACAAATCTGTCCATTTTTCGCCTTCAAATCTGATAATTTAGGAAACTAAATAAAATCTCTATTGTTCTGCATGAAACAATTGGTTAAGTCCCTGATGGTTTGGTGCTATTTTGCAACTCTTCTGGGCTGCAGCTAGGCACATCCTCTTTCTGACCAAAGTAGAAGTCCTTTGTTTTTACAACTCTTTTCTCAATGTTGTTTTGATTAAGGTAATCCAATAATGCCCATGAAGCTGTCAGAATGCTGTATTACCTTAAAATTCCCTCTACCAGTTTAATTATTCTGTCACGTTCTATGCACACTCCTATACATTTTCAGGATGTAGATATAATTCAGTTCATTTCCTTGCTCTTTTTTCACATAGGCACCCCACTCATTCTTGCATGAAATATCATTCATGCATATCTTCTTACTGCTTCACTATCTTCAAATTTATTTATTTAATTGAATTTTTATAATATTTCATACAATATATTTTGACAGTGTTTAGATCCACTCCCTTATCAGCACCTCCTTTTATTGCTTCCTCCCAAATTAATGTAATCTGTCTATGATCTATCTATCTATCTATCTATCTATCTATCTATCTATCTATCATCTATCTATCATCATCTATCATCATCTATCTATCCATCCATCATCTATCTATCATCTATCTATCTATCTCTCTATCTATCATCTAGCTATAATCTATCCATCCATCATCTATCTATCTATCTATCATCTATGTATCTATCTATCTATCTATCTATCATCATCTATCTATTATCTATCATCTATGTATCATCTATCATCTATCTATCTATCTATCATCTATCTATCTATCTATCTATCTATCTATCTATCATCATCATCATCTAGCTATTGTCTATCTATCACCTATCATTTATCTATCATCTATGTACCCTATCTATCTATCTATCTATCATCTAACTACCTATCATCTATCTACCTATCATCTATCTATCATCTATCTATCTATCATCTATCTACCATCTATCTAATAAGGCCTACAATGTCTTATTTGTATTCCCAACAGTCCTTCAGTGTCGGTCCATTCACTGGAGCCTGGTCAAACAATCAATATTCACACCTTTGAAAGAGAAGGATTCTCCCCATCTTAGAAGCCATGTGTTTCCAATAATTCCTCAGGTAGATTGGAGTTTCTTACCTACTTCTGCATGTAAATGCTGGGATTTTGTCTGGTTGAGCTTGCATGGAACTTGTATAGTATGCTGTCATCATTGATGTGAGTTCATATAAGAAAATGACCAGCTGTGTGGAGAACTCTATATCCTTGTGGTCATCCACCACTTCTGGCTCTTACAATCTTTCTGTCCCCTATCCTGCAATGAACCCTGAGCCTTGAGAGGAAGAAGTTTGATATTGTATCTGATTCACAGATACTCTGCAATCCCTTATTCTTTGCATATTATCCAGTTGTGGATCTCTTTGTTGATCACTATCTGCTGCATAAGTAAATGTCTCTGATGAGAGCTGAGAGATGTATTAATCTATGGGTATAACAATAAGTTATTAGGGTTTGGCTGAATAATGTAATTACCTAGTAGAGAAGTAATATAAGGTTCTCCCCTTTGCTCCGTGATTTGTTTAGCTTCAAGTTCCTAAGCCTAATATCCAGGTCAAATATGGGCTAAATCCCACATAGCAGACCTTAAATACAATTAGAAAGTGGCTAATAACTTCCATAATAGTTGTACCACTGTTGAACCAGTGGGCATAGCTTTTTAGGACAGTTATTGTAGTTCACAGTTGAGTAAGTTTGGTGATTACTCATGTTTTCCTTCCAATAGCTTGTGCAGCACCTTCCAACACTATGGAAGCTGGCCAGTAGAGATTGGGCTTTGAAGTCAGAACCAACTTGATTTCTTTTTGTTTGTCCTTCAGCTTATGTATATATTGTCTTCAGCAGAAATTGGAAACAACCTCAATATTCATAAAGAAATGAATGAATATTGAAGGTGTGGCACACAGGCATCATGGGATATTATTCACTTCTTAAAAAGATAAAATTATGAAATTCCCAGGTAAATTGATGGAACTGGAAACAATCATATAATCCAGACCCAGAAAGACAAATGTCACCTTTTCTCTCTCATAGTTGGCTGCTAGCTTTGAAATCCTAGATATGCATGCTTAATTTGAAATTCCAGACAAGTCAGGAGACTAGTGAATAACCATTAAGGTTATTAAGGGAGGGCAGGGGAGGGGGGCGGGTCCAGGGAGGTGAACTAGAATGTAGAGACACATAGGGAGGAAGGAATAATAAAGCAGGAAAGGTTAAATTGGAAGCAGAATGGGAAAGCAGGGCAGAGGAGGGACATGGGGGGGAATAAACAACACTAAAGACCTTTAAAAAATCATATGGAAACTCTTTATAGAAGTCTCTTAAATTATTTATACATATGCAATTTTAAAGATTTATAAAAAACATCTCTTAAATTATATATATTATATATAATAAAAAGAGACTAAATTAGCCATAGCAGGGGAACATTGCTCCTACTAGGCAATATAGGCTAACAAAATAATACCTTAATGACAGGAATGGACACTCTCCCTTGAAGGTGTGACTAGGAATCCCATAGACCTGTAACCAACACTGATGTGTTTCCTGCTTTTAGCTACACACCAGAACTTCAATGGAAGACCCTATTGCTCAAGATACTGAATTTATTTTTATTTTTTAAAATTATTTTATTATTTTTATTTTATGTGTATGAGTGTTTTACTTGCATGTATGTAAGTGCACTCATGCCATGCAAAACCCCCAAAGAACAGAAAAGGAGTTGGATCTCCTGGAACTGGAATTCCAGATTGTTGTTAGCAGCCATGTGGGTGCTGAAAATTGAACTTGGGTCCTCTGGAAAAACAGCAAGTGTTCCTAACAGCTGAGTCATATCTCCAGTCCCGTAAATTTATTTTTAAGGGCTGTGAAGGAAGTGTGTGCTATAGGGTTTATAGCTGGGAGTGATGGTCTTGCAGGCCTTAATTCTAGCACTCAGGAGGCAGAGGCAGGCAAATCTCTGTAAGAATGAGGCTAGCCTGGTCTACATAGGGAGATCTAGGCCAATTAGAGTAGAGGGAGGCCCTGTTTTAAAAGAAAATCATCAAACAAAAGAACAAAGTTTTCTGACTCTAGAGATAGTTCAGCAGTTAATAGCACTAGCTGTTCTTCCAGAGGACCTGAGTTAAGATTTCTATCATCCATGTGGTCACGTGGTGGGTAGGTGGGTAACAACTGTCCCTAACTCCATTTCCAGGGGTATCTGGTGCTCTCTTCTGGTCTCCACAGGTATTGAAAGATATATATAAGTGCACTGGCTGGTCTTGCAGAGGACTGGGTTCAGTTCCCAGCACCCACATAGTAGCTAACAACTGTCCAGGGGACCTGACACCCTCTTCTGATAGAGAGAGAGAGAGAGAGAGAGAGATGCAGGCAAAACACTCATACACATAAAAATTAAAACAAATTTTAAAAGAAGAATTGTGTGTCTCAGGTTTTGGAAGAAAAGACATTGCTGAAATCATATGAATTTTTTTGAGTGACAATTACTACCCTAGCATAGACATTCAGCAAATCATGAAAACATAATTAATAAAATGATTTGCATTAAACATTTCTTAATATTGTAAAAGTGCTATATATTCTGCTAAAGTACAATATAATAAAAATATATAAGCTTTCACCAAATCATTACAAGGCCCATTTTTCTATAGACATGTATCTTTTGAGAATTCTTTATTCTTAAAAACATATAAACCAACATTTATATATACATTTTTCTAAATTTAGTGTATTTTTCTAAATTTTCTTTTACATTACTCTCCAGTGTCAATTCTTCTTCTTCTTCTATTATTATTATTATTATTTATTAATTTTTAGACAGGGTCTCCTGTAGCCACAGCTCATTTGGAAGTCATCATGGAGACCAGGATTGCCTTGACCTCATAGAGATCCATCTGGCTCTGCCGCTCATGTGCTGAGATTAAAGGCATGTGCTACTACACCGGGCATAATTTTTTTGATATATTTACATTTTACATGTATTAATGTTGTCTGCATGTATATAAGTGCATCTATGTAGTGAAGTGCCTCTCGAGGACAGAAGAGGGTATCAGATCCCATGGAGCTGGAGTTACAGATGTTTGTTAGTTGCCATGCGGATGCTGTGATTCAAACCTGGGTCTTCTGCAAGAACAGCCAGTGGTCAACCACTGAGCCATCAGTCCAGGCCCAATGGTTGGTATATTTTCTAGTTTATGAAACAGTGTCATAAAAATTCTTGATACCAGGAGAGCATTTTTTAGTGAATCAACCTATCACATGAATGAAATTCTGCTCAATAAGCAAGAAACCAGTGCCCAGTTCAGCTTCTTTGAGGAGACTATATTGCCTGCCACTTATACCCAGTCGCTGGCCAGGGCTTCAGTAAAACAGAGAATTCTATTCTGAATTAGAAACACAGAGGTTGTTTTTGTTTTGTTTTGTCTTTTTCTTTCTTTTTACATTTCTAAAAAAATATTTTATTTATTACTTTTATTTTATGTATATGAATGTATTGCCTGCCTGTATGCAAGTGTACCTGTGTTGTGCAATGTTCTCAAAGGTCTGAAGAGGACATTGGATCCCCTGGAAATAGAGCTGTGTGTGGCTGTTAACCAGCCGTCATGTGGATACTGGGAACCAAAACTGGGTCCTCTGCATGAGCTGTCGGTGCTCTTAATCACTGAGCCATCTCTCCAAATCCATGCAGACATTTTTTTAAAATTAAAAAAAAAGTTATGTGTATGTGTGTTATACATGCATGTAAGTGCATGTAAGTGCACAGCCTGGCACACACATAGCCCAGTAGAGGGTGTCAGATCCCCTGGACCTAGAGTTTACAGGAGGTTGTGAGCTACTACAAGGGTACTGGGAACTAAACATGGGTCCTTTGCAAATGTAGCCAGAGCTCTTGCCAATTAACCATCTCTCTAGTCTTGTTCATGGGCATAAAGTAGAAAAAGAGTGGTGAAATAGCTCAGTCAGTAAGTGCTTGACATGAGGACCTGAGTTCGATTCCCAGCATCCAAACAAAAACAAATCAGACATGGTGGCATGTGCTTAATAATCCACACATTTGTGAACTAGGAACAGTTGGATATCTAGGACCCACTAGCCAGCCAGCCTAACCCAATCAGTGAGCCCCAGGCTCTAATAAGAATCCATCTCATAAAATGGGGTGCAGGGTCACTGCATACATGCTTGCAGCATAAACATGAAGACTTGAATTCTGGACCAGTACTACATGCATCTGCAATCCGAGTGCCTCTATGGCAGGGTAGGAGGTGGAGACAAGCCAAGGCCCAGAGGCTCTCAAGCAGCTCACCTGGCATAAGGATGCATGCATGCACCTGCAGATTCACACACATTTAACAGCTCCAACTAACTCTCCCTCCTGGTGAAGTCTGTGAATTAGTTTGTACTTCACATTCTACGGTGGAACCTGCTGTGTTCCTTTTGCAAGCCCTTGAGTCCTAAAGCAGAGGCAGGCAGATCTCTATGTGACTCAGCTTGGTCTACAGAGCGAGTTCCAGGCCAGCTGGGGCTAGAGGGAGAACCTATTTCAAATATATAAAATGAAATAAAATACAGGTAGACATTCAAAGGACTCTAGAACAGTAAACAATAGTAAACAGTAAACAACTCAAATATTATTGTTGAATAACTGAAAAGTTAGAACATGGGAAGAGACAAATAACAGAAGTTTTGAAAACCGAGAGGCATGAAATGGGAAACAATTTGAAAATTTACAGGACTGTCATCTCAGTTTTTTACATGATACATTATTTCTATTATTAGAAACTAAAAAATACACCTTGAGATATGAGAAATATATTTTCAATTTTTTATAGTTTCCGTATTGGGGGACCCTGCTGCTAAGTTTGTAGTCTACCATGTCCTGATAGCTCTAAGGAGCTTGGTGCTATATTATATGGAGGACTCCCTTTCTGAGTGGGTGCTTCCTGCTCTCTGCCTGACCTTATCTGGAAAGTGCCTCTGAGCACAGATGGCCTTATTTGGAACATGAGATTGGGCATAGTTACCTGCAATAAACTACCCCCAGGTTTTTTCTATATGATAATTAGGTATTGCATTATAGTCAGATGATAGGATCCCCCTACCACATGTAAATAAAGCATACTATGAGCACCTATCATGTAAATCTTTGGCTGCTGCCTCCACCCTATATTTTTCCTGATCCCCACTGAATAAATGAGCTGTATCTCTGAAACTGACTCCCGGACTGTCCTGCTCACTGGCTGTCCTGACTCCATTAGTCACCAACGGCCCACGAGGGGAGGGAGGGACTCACATTTCCAAAACTTTTCTTCTTTGTCTTAGAGAAGGAATTCAAGAAACTAACAGTTTCTAGTTTCAGGAAATTCACTGTCTAGTTCTTATTTTGCCAATAACGAATGTAAAGATTATTTTTATTAATATAAACATGTTAGTGGCATTCATGCCCATAAAGCATGCATATACCTGTAACTGGTGTTTGTCCATATAATCATGTACTTCAGAGTGAGAAGGATGTAAGAATTAGTTTCTATAAACTGCTTTATTTTTTCTTTGCTTTTTATTCACTGTCAAGAATCAAACCCATGCTAGGCAAGCACTCTACTACTTGCCTGCATCTCCTGCTTTTGGTGTTTCGAAGGAGGGTCTTATAAGGTAGACCATGTCGGCCTTGAGCATACAGAAGTCTGCCTTCTCTCAAATACTGGGTCCAGACTTTTTCCTTTCCCCTAAGAAGCCTGTGTTATTCAGTTTTACAATCTGGAAAATTCGAGTATGATTAGTGCTAACTTTGCTGGCATTATATCATGATCCTATTTGGAAAATCTGGACCCATGGCAGAATTCGAAAATTTAAAATGAGAATTAGATCAAGCCAGCATCAATGTTAAAATGATAATCTATTTTCCAGGGTATATAAATTCTGAGCAACCACCTGAGCTTCTGATTTGTCAGATATGAAATGAGGGTAGTGTCATGGGAAATGTAGCATCTACATCTAAAACAGAAATAAACACATGGTGCTCCAAATACTACAAACTGGAGATTTCAGGAATAACTCATCAATATTGTACATAAATATCATTACTTTTATCAACCAGAAATGACTGACTTGAATTTTTTAAAATTTTATGTGTATTAGTGTATTGCCTGCATGTATGTGAGTGCACCTGTGCCGCGCAATGCCGGCATCTACATCTAAAACAGAAATAAACACATGGTGCTCCAAATACTACAAACTGGAGATTTCAGGAATAACTCATCAATATTGTACATAAATATCATTACTTTTATCAACCAGAAATGACTGACTTGAATTTTTTAAAATTTTATGTGTATGAGTGTATTGCCTGCATGTATGTGAGTGCACCTGTGCCGCGCAATGCCGTGGAGGTCAGAAGAGGGCTTCCGATTCCCCAGGAACTGGAGTTGAGGATGGTTCATAGCTGCCATGTGGGTGCTGGGAATCGAACCCGGGTCCTCTGCAAGAGAAGTCAGTGCTCTAAACCACTGAGCCATCTCTCCAGACCCACTTGAATGTTTCTTAATAGTGTCTTTAATATTTCATGACAAACAAGTTGAGGAATGAAAATTGACAATAGTGTTTCTGCAGTAAAAAGTTAAATGAATTTGTGTCCACACAAAGATATTTAGATCTTTAACTTGAAGAAAAAGAAAATCATCCAAAGCTGTTGGTGCCATCCGGAGAGGTCACTTGCTCTTAGGAAAAGGATCACTCAAAAGACCAAACGACCCACTACTGCCTTGGAATCAGCCTCATTTAGGAGTCTTGCCTGAGTGCCAGAAACCTGCCTTTCCAGTGGCATCCCAGCATCTTCTTAGAGATTTCCCAGCACCTTCCCAAGGACTTCCCAACACCTTCCCAGGGATTTCCCCGCATCTTCCCAGACCCTTCCCAGGGGCTCCCCTGCCCCAACTTCCCAGGGACTTCTCAGCAGCCTCTCTACTGGTTGTTGGACCCTCAAAGCTGCTTCATCCTAGGAAGTGTACTCATGTTGTCCATGCTGTGTCATGAGAGAAGAACCCCTTTACACATACCAACTTGGCCTTAGTTTGGTTAGAGGACTTAGTAAAGAGAAATGTGATAGCAGCTTCACAACAAGCTGGGAGTGCCTTTCATCCAAGAGAAAAGTACGGACTTTAGCATGGAAGAGTTTTCTGTTTAAAAGTGTGACGTAATTTGTCTCAGCATTGTTGGTGTATAAACTTTTCTTCTTAATTCCCAAGTAGTCATTAAAATAAAATGAACAAGTTATAATTTTACTCTTAAATTAACGATGTCAATGAAATTTCCTGTATATTTGTGAAAATGACATATGATTAAATTGTAT
>NW_008337766.1:181343-186707 GCF_000622305.1 Nannospalax galili | reverse complement strand
TATTAAAAGTTAAATTATACATACATTTATCAAAATTAGCTTCCTATTTAAATATGTCTATCAAATCAAATTGCCATAACATGAAATATATGAGTTGGTAAATAATGATACTTGCAACTCCATAGAAGAGACTAGACTTTAACATATACAAAAGAAAATACCAAATACCAGATGGCCAATAAATATAAGAAAAAGTACCTAGCATTACAGGTAATCAAGGGACTATCAATTAAAACAGAAACAATGAATTGCAATTTTACATCTATTAGTTTGTGAAAAACTATATCTGATTACAGCAAGTGTTGACTGGGGAAAAATGAAGTCTACCATATTACTAATGGGGCCATAATTAGTACATTTTCTTTGAAGAGTAATTTAGTAATACCTGGTGGAGATGAGGAATAGGTACCATAATACAGCACTCTATTTCAAAGTGCTATGTTAGTGAGAAGTATTGGCCTGGATTGTTTATGGGAACATAAAGAACCGTGCTCATTATAGCTGTTGAGTCATGCTGAAAGATGGAATATAACCTCGCAGTTGCTGGTTAGGGAATATCTGTGTAAATATTGGTTTGTTATCATAATAGAATAGGGTAATGGTGTTCCAATGAATAGAACTGATTTTCACATAACAGTTTCATAAAGCAATATTAATTTTTTAAAAAGATATTTACAGAGAAAAATGTTATAGTCTTTATATAATTTTCTAAGTCAAAATTTTGGCTTATACCTTGTAACTATGAGCAACTTAAAATGCTAACATTTGATTTTTTGACCAATATTATTGGCCAATTTTGTTAATTATCAAAAATTGGGTGAAAATGATACATTTAATTTAAGGTAGTATTAATTTGTAGGAAAAGGAATGTCGAAAGGCAAAAACTGAGACTTTAACTATATCTTTAAAATTGTGTTTATTTTAAATAACACAAAAATATTCCAGTAACATCAAATGGAAGATCTGGAGGTGTATATAATGAGAAGAGTAAGAAAGTATGTGAAATACATATAATACCCACTAAGGGATCTCATCTAAGGAGACTGGAGTGATGACTTAGCAGTTAAGAGCACTAGCTGCTCTTGCAGAGAGCCAGGGTTCAAACCCCAGCACCTACATGATGGTTAACAACAGTACATAACTCCAGTGCTGGAGATCTGATGCCCTCTTCTGGCTTCTGCAGACAGTACTGCACGATGTTGGTATATACATGCAGCATAACAATCATACACAAAAAAATAATAAATACATAATAGTTTCATTAAAAGAATTCATTAAATGACAAAATGGGTCATATTATGAAACCAAATTTTGGAGTGCAATAGAAAGGGTTAATTTTAGTTTATATTCAAAGTTTAATTAATGTTTCAATGAGCATTTTTCTCACTTGAAAATTGGGAAAATATTTATTCATTTGAAGCATGTAAACAGCAGAACCAAACAAATTTAATAATTTGAGCAAATTATTTTATCACTGAATGCATTAATCATGGTTCTTCAAAGAATCAAATCCAAAAAGGTCTGAGAGAGGAGAGAGAGAGATTATTATAAGCAATGGGCTCATATGAATATAGAAGCAAACAAGTACCTATAAGGCTTGCTGTTCAGGAGAGCCAAGGGCACAGTTCTAGCACAAAAGTTGGAGGCTCAAGGTTTCTGAAAGTTCAGTTTGAGTCCAAAGGTAGGGAGCCAGACCAAACCAAACAAAAACTGTGAATCTTGTTTTAAAGCAACCTGCTAGGAATAATTATTTCTTACCCAGGGAGAGTCAGTCTTTCAACCTTGTCAGGCATTTATCTGATTATATGAGGCCTAATCACTTCTGGAAGAGCTATAGTTTTACTCAATGTGTCAATTTTAATGTGAATCTTGTCAAAAAGGACCTAAACAGACATGTCCAAAAGACTGTTTGTCTAAGTGTCTGGGGACTCTGTAACGCCCACAAATTGGCAAATAAATTTATCTAGGCTTTTACAGAAAATATATTTTTAACATATGTTATAAAACTTGTATATCAAAACATGATGTACTTCTCTCAAAACTGAAAGACAATCAAGACTAAAGAAATATATGTATGAGTTTAAATGCATGTATGTACATGTTATATGTGGTTGTATCATTTTTGCTAATTCAGTATACTTAAATATATGCAAGAGATATTTGAGTTGGGGACAATTTGAGGTAATAAGAAATCTATTGAATGAACTTATGTTTTTGTTTTATCAGTAGTCTTTTGAATACTTGTTCTCTGGGAAGAAGGAAATAAGTACTTACTTAAAATACAGAACATTGAAAAAAAATGGGGAACCTGGGGAGAATATTTATTCTATTCTTCATGTTCTAAGAATTCTTTATCAAGGAAACACTTGAGTAGAACAGAAACTACAGGTGAAGGAAAATGTAGCCCAGTGCTAAATGGCAAGAGTATCAGGCTAATTAATGCTCTGTGGATGTATATTTTTATGATATAAAAAGAAGAGAATGAGAGCAGGGTGTGGTCATTCATGCGGATAATTCCAGCACTTGGGAAGCAGAGGAAGGAAGATCTCTGTGCTGTAGAGGTCAGCCTAGTCTCCATAGGAAGTTGTAGGCAAGTTGTGACTACAGGGAAACCCTGTCTCAAAAAACAAAACAAAACAAAAAAAAAAAACAAAAAATGAAGAGAATGAAATCTGTAGGAAACCAGGATGCCAGGCCCTAGGGTAAGGCGAGCCAAAAACTTATAGGTCCAGGCTGCATTCTCTGCTAAAGGCTCTGAAAACAGTGCCTCTGATAATCCCTGTCTTGTGGAACACTGCTAGACTGGCAGGAGGAAGTGGCCTGGTCATAAAAATGCAGGCTCCCTGCTCTGTGGAAAAACATCTTGGTCAACGACCCTTAGCTCATCTCCTTGTCCTGAACAAATAACTCAGGTATCCCTGGCTAAGAGATTAGGCCAGGTTAAAGGTTTACTCCTGAGCTAAAAGCTAAAAGTTCACCATGCTTTTAGCTCTAAGAAAGAAAACATTGTGGCTAATAAATTACCAGATGGTCATTGATAACCTTGAGTAAAAGTTTGAGAATCCTTCTGGCACCAACTAGGTGCCAACTAACAGACTAAATGTCCTGTTTCTTTGTACCCTAAATCTTTGCTTATCCCACGTGACTGATCACGTGACTGATAGTCCTTGGGATGTATAAAAACCATCTGAATTTTAAAAATAAATCGTCCTGTTGGGAAGACACAGGCCCCAGAGTTTATGACTCTGTCGTCGATCAGACCCTCTGCCCCAAAGCCAGTAGGTCCCCTGCTAAGCAAAGCAAACCTGAGTCCTTACAAAATCCATACCCGTAAAATAAATTGTCCTGTTGGGAAGACACAGGTCCCAGAGTTTATAACTCTGTCGCCCATCAGACCCTCTGCCCCGAGGCCAGTAGGTCCCCTGCTAAGCAAAGCAAACCTGAGTCCCGGCAGAAATCTTCTTATTTTTCAAAATCTATTAAAGTCACAATACAAAAAATGCTATAGAGTCTGGAGATTATTCTCTGTATATCTATAGACAGTCATTTTAAGACAAACTATTAAATCAGTATAATAGTATGAAAGTCATGTTATTAATATAAAATACTATGTAGCTATTTCAGCTACTTAATCTAGTCTTAACAGAGCCATAGTGTGTAAAAGTTGATACACAGGGAAGGAAATGCTAAAGTAACAACTGTATAGTTACTCAATTTTTATTTTGATTGAAGTTTTTCCTATTTTTTCATAATGAAAATTGTGGCATATACAAAGATATTTGCATGTATGACTCAGTAAATCTGTGATGTATAGAAATTAACAATATGAAAATAAAATTTATGAGGCAAATCATCAAATGAAAAAGTATTCTTGTATTTTCCTTCATAAAGATAAGACAAATGATAATGGAGATATATTAAATAAAACTCATCTCAGTCAGTTTCTAGTATCACTTACTATTTCATCAATAATTTTTTATTTGAAGTTATTTTTTTCCATAATTTAGTTTATGTTTCACAGAGACAAATTTCTGTAAATGATTTCTAGCTTTGTTTCCGAGCTTGTATTGAATTGAAGAGTTACTTACAGCAACTTTGGTTCCATTTGATATGATATCTAGGGATAAATTTTAGCATTCTTAATGAAAGAAGAAATTTATTTAAAAGCCTTATGATTAAAGAATTAATCATTAGAGGCAACATATTTAGAATCTGCAGTTATTTTTATCTCAGTTTTAAAATTTGGCAAACCAAGGCATGCCCCATACAATGTCAACAAATATTATCTCATTAAGTAAAACTGGTGGACTCCCCAGCACTTCTCACTGTACATGCCTTAGAAACAGCTGTTTTACTTAACATTTGAATGCATGGCATGTATAACAAATTGAATCAATCTCAAATGCTTTGAAATGTAATTTCAAAGATACTGCTTAACATTTGTTGTAACACAGTGACATTCTTTCAGATCTCATTAAATACCAAATCTACTTTCCCCACAATCATTTACAATGGTAATATCCAAAACAGAGTTTCAGTCTACTAATGTAAGTCAGATAATAAAGATGCTTTCGTCTGTACATATAGTTTAAAGTATATCATGTAAATTTATAATTCTGAGTAAAACTTTTATTATTTATTTTGTTCTACTTTGTGTTCTGTTTGCATTCCATTTTGATTTATTATGCTTTACTTCAAGATTGTAGAAGAGATAGGATGTTCTCATATGAAAGGAAAGTTTATAGTGAACTTAAAGATACTTAAATCTCCTTAGAGGCATTTAGAATATATTTGACATGAATATTTTTGTGAGCTTCCTTTTTTTTTTCATTCAAAGAACCTGAAGTATTGGGAGCAGTCTGCTAACTGTTGGAGTGCTTCAAGTCTCTTCCCATGTCTGGGTAGCTGGAATGGAGCAGTTAGTCAAGCAGCCTTTTAGCAAACATTCAAACTGCCTCCAACAACCCAGCTGTTTAAAATCCTCCACTATTAGGTGTGTTTCACTCAAGGTATATGGACCCCCACTAGTGCTCCAGAAAGCCTTGCTTTTATCATGCCAACTCAAGGCAACATGTACCAGGCTCCCTTAGAAGACACCACCAAGACCAGAGTCGCTGAACTTTCAATGTCCAAGCTCACCCAGCATCTATTCTCACCTATGGCAAGAAGCTTAATTTCTATAGTTATAGGAAAGCTTGTAATTGATGCACTGGAAGGCCTCTGATAAATCTTTAGGAAAGTCTTGTGATTGGTATAATTCAAAGCTGTTTTTGTGATTAGTGCAGTTTTCAATGCTGAATTGAATTTGCATGCCACACATACAGCTCCCATTTTCTGGTAATTTAACCAGACTTTTGCATATAT
>NW_008337766.1:176353-181319 GCF_000622305.1 Nannospalax galili | reverse complement strand
ATATGTTTTTTCATAACTATATATCTTAATCATATAGTTGTATTTATCACCACTTCCTTGTTTGCACCCTCCCATAATCCTGCCCACAGGACTTCATGCATTTTGTCATATATGTTAAGAATTATCCAGTCAAATTAGGGTACTCAGTTGTCTCCCGGTTTGAGTTTATCCCCTGGAGCCAGTTCCACCTATCTAGCATCATTCTCTTAGAGAAGATCAAATCTCTCTCACCCAGCAGTGATCAACTGCCAATAGTTCCCCACCAAAGTTGTAGCCTCCTGCCCATTTCCCCAGTTCTTTGCTGTTTGTTCACCTTTTAAATCTACCTGGAGACAATAGCTTGTGATCGCCTTTCAGTTGCAACTTTAGGCTCAGTGAAAGGTTTCTCGTGAGAAGTGCCTTCATGTCTGTTTTGTTAACTTTATCATATTAGCCCACACTGAGCTGGATACAGGAAGAGAAGATTGTGGCTGTGAAGACCAGTGTTAGCTATAGTAAGATAGTTAGAAGGTGTTAAAAGAGTCCCAGCGAGCAACTGAGGGCAGAGATAGTAGGGGTGTAATGTGACAGAATTGAGGTGCTATTGTGGAAGTACAATGACTTTTTCTGTCTGGTACTGAAGATGAGAGGCAGTGAGTCCTATTCCCTGGAACAGTTCCAAGGAGCTGCAAAGCCCCAAAGGTTGAGGGTCCTGATACTCATGACAAAGAGCTACGATAACAATATCTGCAAACAGAAATTGGGGGGTCTAGACACCCAGGAACTATACAACTGAACTATAAAACTGGATAGAGCTTACTGTTCCCAATAATAGCCAATGATACAGGACATGTATCACTGGTTACTGTCGAGGTGGCCAGAATACTGTCACCTACACTGATAAGACCCTGGCTTCTCCAGTGTCACTCTAACACCAAAACCAGTTAAAGACACAACCAAAAAAGAAAACTATACACCCATATCCCTAGTGAACATAGATGCAAAAATTCTCAACAAAATATTTGCAAATGATCTTTTGTACATGAAAAGATCATTCACCAAGATCAAGTAGGCTTTATTCCAGAGATACAGGAAATAGTAGGTTCACTTGTAGTTTTCTAAGAGTTCTCCATAGTGCTTTCCATAGGGGCTGAACAAGTTTAGAGTCCCACCAGCACTGGATGAGCGTTCCTTTCCCCAAATCCCCTCCAACATTTGGTATCATTTGTTCTCTTGATCTTAGGCAGTCTGATTGGGGTAAGAAGAAATCTTAAAGTGGTTTTAATTTGCATTTCCCTAATTACTGATGTTAAACATCTTTTAACATGCTTCTTAGCCATCTTTACTTCTTCTTTTGAGAACTCTCTGTTCAGCTCCTTAGCCCATCTTTTAATTGGGTTATTTCTTGTCTTGAGTCTCTGTTTTTGAGTTTGTTATATATTCTAGATGTTAAACCTCTGTAAGATGAATTGTTGGTGAAGATTTTCTCCCATTCTGTGGGTTTTCTCTTCACTTCCCTGGTTGTCTCCTTTGATGTACAGAAGCTTTTTAGTTTAATGAGTTCCCATTTGTTGTTTCTTGACCTTGTTTCCTGAGCAATTGATGTCCGGTTTAGAAAATTCTTTCTTACACCTATATCTTGTAGGTTTTTGCTAATGTTTTCTTCTAACAGTTTCAGTTTCAGGCTTTACATTGAGGTCTTTGATCCATTTGGAATTGATCTTTGTGCAAGGTGAAAGATGGGGGTTTAGTTTCATTCTTCTATGGGTGGAGATCCAGTTTGCCAGGACTATTTGCTGATCATGCTGTCTTTCCTCCAGTGAATGTTTTTGGCCCCTCTGTCAAATATCAAGAGGCTGAAATTGCATGTGCTCATATTTAGGTTTTCAATTTTGTTCCATTGATCTATGGGTCTATTTTTGTGCCAGTACCATGTTGTTTTTATGACTAAAGCTCTGTAATACAGCTTAAAGTCTGTTATAGTAATACCCCCCGGCATTGCTCTTAGTGCTCAAGGTTGCTTTGGATATCTGAAGTCTTTTGTGCTTTCATATGAATTTTAGTATGTTTTTTTCCAATTCTGTGTAAAATGTCATGGGTATTTTGATTGGCGTTTCATTGAATCTATAAATGGCTTTTTTTAGGATGGTCATTTTCACATTAATTCTTCCAATCTGCGAGCATGGGAGCATCTTCTGATGTCTTCCTCAATCTCTTTAAAGATTTAAAATTTTCATTGTAGAGGTCTTTAATGTCTTTTTCAGGTTTATTCTGAAATATTTTTTTGCAGCTTTTGTGAAGGGGAGTGTTTCCATGTGCTCTTTCTCTGATTGCTTGTTATTGGTATATAGAAAGGCTACAGAATTTTGTAGATTAATTTTGAAACCTGCCACTTTACTGAATGCGTTAATAATTTCTAGGAGTTTTCTGGTGGAATTTTTGGCACCTCTTAGTGCAAAAAGGGATAATTTGATCTCTTCTTTTCCCGTTATTACTGCGTTAATTTCCTTCTCTTGTGTTATTGCTCTTGCAAGAGTTTCAGGCACTATGTTAAAGAGAAGTGGAGATAGTGGACAACGTAGTCTGGTTCCTGATTTCAATGTTCTTGTTTTTATCCATTTAGAACGATGTCGGCTGTGGGTTTTTTATATATGGCTTTAATTATGTTGAGGTATGTTCCATCCTGTCCAATTCCCTCTAGGACTTTGAACATAAATGCATGTTGAATTTTGTCAAAGGCCTTCTCTGCATCTGTTGAGATGACAGTGTGGTTCTTGTCTTTGAGCCAATTTATATGATTTATGACATTTATTAACTTACATATATTGAACGATCCCTGCATCTCAGAAATAAAGCCAAGTTGATCATGGTGGATGATCTTTCTGATGTGTGTTTGTATGCGGTTTGCAAGTGTTTTGCTGAGAATTTTTGCATCTATGTTCATTAAGGACATGGGTCTGTAGTTTTCTTTTTTTGGTTGTATCTACCTGGCTTTGGTACTACAGTGAGCCTGGTTTCATAGAAGGAATTTGGAAGTTCTCCCTCCATTTATGAATAAATTAATTTATTTTTGAATAAAATAAGTACTATTGGATATAGATCCTCTTCAAATGTCTGGTAGAATTCTGCAGTAAATCCATCTGGCCCTGGGCTTTTTTTAGTTGGAAGGTTTTGTATTACCATTTCAATTTCTTTATGTGTTATGGATCTGTTAAGCTGTTACTCTCTTCTTTGTTTAGTTTTGGTGGTTCCCTTGCTTTTAGATACCCATCCATTTCTTTTAGGTTTTCAAATTTAGTACCATGTAGGTTTTTAAAATATTCCCTTACGGTATTTGTTATTTCTTCTTGTAATCTAGGTTTGGGTTTCATTTGTTGTGGCTTTTCAAGTGTCTTTAGTTGCAATGTTAAGTCATTTATTTGTTTTTCTGATTTTTTTTTAATGTAGGCTGTTAGATCTATAAACTTCCCTCTAAGGACTGCTTTCAGCGCGTCCCAGAGGTTTTGTTGTGTTGTATCATCCTTTTCATTTAGTTCTAGGAGTACGTTAATTTCTTTCTTAATTTCTCCTTTGACCCATTCATCATTTAGGAGTGTGTTGTTTAATCTCCATGTGTTCATGTGGTTACTAGGGCTTCTTCAGGTGTTGATTGTAAGGTTTATTGCATTGTGGTCTGATAGAACATATAGAATTATTTCAATCTTTTTGTTTTTTTTTTTTTTGTGTCCCAGTGTATATTCGATTTTAGAGAAAGTTCCATGGGGTGCTGAATAGATAGTATATTCTTTGGTGCTTGGGTGGAATATTTGGTAGATGTCTGTTAGGTCCATTTGATATATGGTATTGTTTGACTCAGATGTCTCTCTGTTAATTCTCTGTACTGTTTACCTATCTAATGGTGACAATGGGTTGTTAAAGTAGCCTACTGTTAATGAGTTAGGATCAATCTTGGTCTTAAAGTCCTCCAGTACTGTTTTAATGAAGTTGGCTGCACAAGAGTTTGTTGACTATATGTTCATGATTGTAGTATCTTCTTGATTCATTGTTCCTTTGATCAGAATGAAGTGGCCCTCTTTGTCTCTTCTGATTAGTTTTAGTTTGAAGTCTATTTTGTCAGATATTAGAATTTCAATGCCTGCTTTTTTCTTAGTACCATTCACTTGGTATATTTTTTTCCATCCTTTCACCTTAAGATCGTTCCTGTCCTTGAAAGTGAGATGAGTTTCTGGCAGACAACAAAAAGATGGGTTTTGTTTCTTAATCCATTCAACTAATCTATATCTTTTGACTGTAATGTTCAGTCCATTGATATTTAAAGGTATTAATGAAAGATGTGTATTGAATCCTGTCATTTTTATTTCTGTTCACATTTTTAATATAGCTGTGCATTTCCACAGTTATACCTTCAGTTCATTTCTGTCACCCCTTGTGTATAGTCGTTCCTTTCTTCAGCTCTTTGTATTGCTTCAAGAACTCTCTGAAGGGCTGGTTTTGTGGACATGAATTCTTTCAGCCTATTTATGTCATGGAAGACTTTTCTTTCCCCTTCAACTATGACAGACATTTGGGTTTTTTTGAGACAAGTTCTCCTTGTGACTCCAGCTGGCCTTGTGCTCCCTAAGTGGTCTGGGCTGGCCTAGAATTCACAGAGATCTGCTGTGTTCTGTCTTCCAAGTGCTGGGATTGAGGATGTGTGCCACCATGCCCGGCTTGCCTATTTATGTCATGGAAGACTTTTCTTTCCCCTTCAACTATGACAGACATTTGGGTTTTTTTGAGACAAGTTCTCCTTGTGACTCCAGCTGGCCTTGTGCTCCCTAAGTGGTCTGGGCTGGCCTAGAATTCACAGAGATCTGCTGTGTTCTGTCTTCCAAGTGCTGGGATTGAGGATGTGTGCCACCATGCCCGGCTTTAGTCTTTGATTTCTTATCCCTACTTTTCCCCCTAAAAGTTCATATATATATATATATATATATATATATATATA
>NW_008337766.1:157341-176311 GCF_000622305.1 Nannospalax galili | reverse complement strand
TTGGGTTTTCTTTTTTTCTTTCTTTCTGTGACAGGATCTCCCTGTGACCCAGCTGGCCTGAAGCTTGGTGGGTGGACTGGGCTGGCCTGGAGCTCACAGAGATCTGCCAGACTCTGCCTCCCAAGTGCTGGGTTTGAGGACATGTGTCACCATGCCCGGCTTTAGTCTGATTTCTTATCTCTACTTTTCTACCCATAAACTTCATTGTATATGTCTTTTTATGTAACCTGTTTCAAGTTATTTCTGGAAAAATGTATTAAAAATTGCCTCTCTTTGGAAAAATAAAAATATTCTTAAAAAAAAAAAAAAAGACGCTCGCTTCTGGAGTCCAGAACCCTAAGCCTGCTATTCTCAGACCCTGGGGCTGCAGAACTCTGTATTTCTTAGTCCAGCCCTTGTGCCCTTGGTCCTCAAGTGTTCAGAAAAACCAACACCCAGTAAGCTACACTTTGTATATACATGAATTCTGTCCAAATACCAAAAGCAAATCCAATCATTTGATTGGTAATAATGGCAGGTTTTTTCTGAAATCACTGTTGAATGGATGGCTTTCTTCAATGAGATTACTGGTAATATGGGTCAAAAATAGGTATTCAATAGTATAAGGAACAATATCAGTAATAACATTTTAATAATCAAGTTATATTACTTTAAATCATATCTGTTTATTACAACACCAACAGTTATAGAATCATATCTATTGCACATATAACCTTATAGTTTTATTCGCTTTGCAGTACATTATAAATATTGTTCAGAGGCAGAAAATGGATGCTACTTTCTTCAAATTATGTGTTTACCATACAAGGAGACGTCATTGTACTTTTCCCAGTCAAAACTCTGTGTTCCTTCTCATGACAGAAACTGTGATTTAGAAATAAATTGTGAAAAAATAGAAATAAAACGGGAGGAAGTAGAAAGGTTTATCATAATCTGTGCTATTCAATAGACAGTAAGCTATTAGCCCCCAGTACTATGTCTTCCATTTTATTGTCTTTCCTACCCCCATCTACAATCCTCTATTTTTCTAGTCTCCATCAATTTTTCTGAAATTTTAATAACTTCATATTCTTTACAGCTAGATAAATGTTCATTGTTTATATGTATATCATCATTATGTATTCATGAGTTTATTGACATCTACGCTGATTTCATTTCCTTGTGAAACAAATAGTCTTAAGGGCAGAAGATAAAGTCACATGTAGAAGGACAGAGAGTTCTTTTGTTGTATAATTAGGACCATTACAGCTGGATCATATGGAAGCCAGAAGCTTCCAAACTGGCTTCCATATTACCTGTTTGTTTACAGATCAAACAACAGTTAATATGGTACATCATTCTGCATACCCTAGCAATCATGTCATTTGTTTATTTTTATATTTATTATTATTTATGTGAATATGTTTGTATGTTGGTATGTGCCCATGAGTACAGATGCCCACAGAGGCCAGAAGCGAGGGTCAGATTCCCTGGAGTTAAAGTTATAGGCAGCTGTGAACCTCTCAACCTGGGTGCTAGGAATTAAACTCCCGTCTTCTGCAAGAGCAACAAGTGCTCTTAACAACTGAGCCATTTCCCCAGCCCTCGTTTGTGTTTGTTAATGGTAACCTTTCTAAGCAGTATGGATGAAGTCTAAAAATAGTTTTAATTTGCATTTATTTGATGAGTAAGTATGTTTAACTCTTTAAAATATCTATTGGACGTTTATATTTTTTCTAAAGAGAACTTTTTTTTTCAGATATTGACCCATTTAATGATTGCTAGTATTGTTCAGTTCTGTTATTTAATTTTGACCCATCTTTTTAGATAGACAGGGCCTCACTGAATAGACCCGGTTTGCCTGGAACTTGCTACATAGATCAGGCTGGTCTTGGACTACAGAGATCCACCTAAATCACACTCCCCAGTGCTGGGATTAAAGTCATGAATCACCAAACACAGCTTAATTTTTGTAATTTTTAATATATACTCTGTAATTTAACACCCATCTGAACTATATCTGGTAGAGATTTCCTCCATTCTGTAGGACTTTCGTTCACCCTGTTAATAGTTGCTTTTGCTGTGAAGAAGCTTTTAAATTTCATGAAATTCCATTTGTAACTTCTTTGGGAATATTTTCTATGCTATTGGGGTTCTACTCAGAAAATTCTCTTCTATATTTCTATTATGAAGTGTTTTTCTATTTTCCTTCAGTACTTACAATGCTTTGGTTTTTAAAATAAGGTCTTCTATGGAGTCTGATGTTTTTTGGGGGGAGGGGCAAGGAGATAGTCATAAATCTCAGTTCAGTCTTTTGCAAGTGGATATCAAGTTTTGCCAGTACCATTAGAAATGTTGCCTTTTGTTTAATGCATGATTTTGACACCTTTGACAACAATGAGATGCGCTATATAATTTTGTGTTTATCTCTGAATCCTCTATTATGTTTCATTGATCTATATGTGAAATGAGTGGCTTCCTTTCAAAGAGGACAGGGTTATATGGGGGTTTAGTAGATTGTATCATATCTATGAACTTGCCAAGTCCTGATTTCTGCAGCCTTTGAATGGTGTCTTATACTTTTTTTCTTTATATGATAAAATTAAGAAACTCAAGATGTGGAAATAGTCACAGATTATCTAAGTGGTTCCTAAATGTAATCAGATATTTTTATAAGAAGGAGAAAAAAAGATTTGACTAAATGAAGGAAAAGATCATGGAAAGATTACACAGAGAGACACTGGACCCTGCCGGCCATGAAGATGTGGCTATTAGTATAGGAAACCCGACACCCACTGTGGGCTGGAAGAGGAAAAGACAGTGTCTCCTTAGGAATTTCTGGAGGACCAGAGTGCAATTAAAAAAACTGCTTTCTGACTAGTGATTCAGATTTCAAATTTTTGGCTTTCAGGACTGTGAATAAGTAACTGCTCTCATTTTAAGTACCAAATGCATGATAATTTGGTACAAAAACCAGGAAAATGTAGAAAATAAATCTACTCCACATATGCCTCAGTAAATAAATATACCACTTAAGTCATAGACACATTCCCTCCCCTACCATACACACATGCAAAAATGATTACCAGATAGTTACAAGGTTTTTGGAAAAGATTTTAATAAATTAAATGTAAATGTGTGCTAAAATGTATTGTTTGTTCATCTTAATCAATCTATCTCTCTACTCAAGTAAAAAATTTAGTTGGTGTTTCACTACATAGGTAATAATGCTTCTTCCAGTAGCCATGGGAGAAAAACAATCAGTGGTCCAAGCCAACCCTAGTCTAATAAGCATAATGACTGGCATGGCAAACTACCTCTATTGTGCCGTAGTGGTACTGTTATCTGGGGGGGGGGGATCAACAGCTATCTAATTGGACTTGAATTTCTCCCAATGGGAGGGAGCTCATGGGTGACTCTGTAAACTCAGACAAATATACATGGCAGGAGAGGTCATAGATACTGGAGAAAACCCTCTTTACTATCTCAAGACACATGAAACTTCTTACTATATGCTAAATACAGATCATTATATGTACAGATAACCATATAGCACAGTACTCATTAAAGAAGCTTCTTTTTGCAACAGATGGAGGCTACTACAGAATTGCTCATCTGGTCAGACATAGAGAAAATACATCTGAGAGATGCCCAGTACTAGGTGACACATCTACAGCTGAAGCTTTACAACCAAGGCTCATGGAACATAAAGGAATCAGGGGTGGAGAGAAAACTGGCACATCCCTCAACTCTCACCAGTGAAGCTTCCTTATACAACAGAGTGCAATGCACACAGAAGGTCGAAGAATAAGAGACTGTAAAGCGTAGGTGAGGACTCCCATGTAGAACCTCATTCATTCATAGCTCAGGGACCATTGCAAAAGATGGGGCAGAAAGATTGTAAAAGTCAGGGCTGGTGCACGAACACAGGGAAGAGGAGGCTTCCGGGCCATTGGAAGCTTGCACATGTGAACTTGTGGCAATGGTGGTGGTGAGCACAGGACCCACGTGAACTCAGTTAAGTGGGGTCCCAGAGGGGAGGAGCGAAATGGGTGGTGGGATGGCACTAGACTGAGAATTATTGGAGACTGATTGCTACTGGGTGAGGGAGAGTATGACTTAAATAAGATCACTAGATGGGCTGACTGGACTCCAGTGGGTGCGTTTGCACTGAAGGACACTTGGATACAAATGCCTGAACGAATAGGACTTAGCATGTATAGCGGAATATGTGACGTTCAGTGGGGGAATAGAAGAGACACAGGAGGGCTCTGGGGTTGAATTTGATTAAGAACTATTGTATGAAGTTGCAAAATAAAAATAAAAAGTGGACTAAAAAGTGTAACAAAACAAAACAAAAAACCCAAACAATAGCGACAACAAAAAAGTTTGGTGACAGGTGTGAGATATTTCCCAATGAGTCGCTGTTCGTAGAAACCCTAGAGACACCAGAGCAATACAGGGCAATGTCATTGTTCATGGTTGCCCATCATAACTTGGTGGTAAGATCCTGTTGCTGAAGACAGCACACACTTTGGTCACAGTACATAGAGAAAGCAAGGTGCCACTGACCAAGAAATTTCCTCCCTGCTGACTAGCTTTCATAGTACTGAAGGATGATGTACAATCTGCTGGGGGAGAAAAGTTATCACCAGTTGTACCCAGATGTGAGCCTTAATTAGCAATGATGTGGTAAAATATGTCTGTGTATGCAACAGTGTCATGAATATTATGAAGGTCTCCAACTTCTCATTAGATTTAAGGCCTGCTCCGTAGAAAGAAATGCATGCCTGGTACTACAATTGTGTTCAAGATCCTGTGGTTGGGGAGTCTACAGACCTGAGGGGTAAACCTAATACTATTATTTTGATAAACGGAAATAGTAAGAAACCCATAGATTAGTGCAACTGTCAGACCTCATGAGAGAAGTTCCTTTGTGCAGAGAATGATGGTTAACACAGAAACTCACAGTGTTCAGTAATAAATGGGACATCTATAAAATAAATCCTTAAACCCAAGACTCAGGAACTATTGTGAAAGAGGAACAGAAAGGTTGTAAGAGCCAGAGTTTGGAGAGGACTGGAGCAAAATAGTGGCTCCAGGACATGAGAGGACTGCAGCACTCATGAGCTCACAACAGCTGTGGTTGTGTGAATCAGAACTGCACAGTAGGGGCAGTCACCACTCCAGCATAGATAGCAGGGGGGATCAAGCCCCTAGCCTTAGCTGAAGAGCTATTGATCATTCATGGCTTCTTGGGAGGAGGTGTCAGTTTCCTTTAAAGGTTGTGGACTTGGGTATATCAAAACACTTCAGAGGACTGCCCTATACTCATGAGGATATGTGCAGCACAAATTGGACTCAGTGGGTTATTAAACGAAAAAGAAAGAAAACAAGAAGCTGTGGGATGTTAGGCAATAGAGTGTGTATCTAGGAGGTGTTAGGGAAGAAGTGTGGATGATTATCCTCAAAATGTATTGTGCACATGCATAAAGTTCTCAAGCAATTAAAAAGAATATTGTATTTAAATGCCACTCTAAAATAAATCTTTTTCCACAACTGACCTGTTCAACCTCGATTTTTACAGTCCAATTCATCTTTGAAGAGGTCATGAAAGTACAAGAACCCCATATAAGGAATGTGCTTTAACAGTGTGGATGATTATCCTCAAAATGTATTGTGCACATGCATAAAGTTCTCAAGCAATTAAAAAGAATATTGTATTTAAATGCCACTCTAAAATAAATCTTTTTCCACAACTGACCTGTTCAACCTTGATTTTTACAGTCCAATTCATCTTTGAAGAAGTCATGAAAATACAAGAACCCCATATAAGGAATGTGTTTTAACCCATCTAGTAGTATAATTGTAACTTTTTTTTTACATTTTCAGTGTATTTAAATAAAATTTCATGTTCAGATACATGCTCCCTTCCTTACGGCAGTTTTGGCAGTGACTCTACCATCAGATTCATCAATTGATAAATAAAATTATATATATAATGGGATAACCTATGAGAGCTTGAGACATGTTTGCCTTCTGGAATGATTAAATCAAGCTAATTAACAAATTCATTTCTCCTTTTTTATAGAAACAGCATTTATAAAGCATCCTATCTGCAATTTTAAAATACATTGAGCATTATTATTTATTTTAATCATGGTTCTGTGCTAAAGATCAGTAAAACATATTCTTGTTAACCTGAAGCTTTGTATTCTGATAAATATCTCCTGTTCAACTCCTTCCTCCAGCTTCTCCTTACCCCATCGATTCTCTTCAATTAATTTAGCTTTTTTAGATTCCACATGTAAGTGAATCCATACAGTCTTTGTCTTTCTGTGCCTGTTATTTATTTTTTGTTGTTGTTGTTCAGCATAATATTCTCCAGGTTTATCTATGCTGTTACAAATAATAGAATTTATTTTTTCTTTCAAGAGGGAATAACATTATGACATACATATATGTTTATGTACATATATGTATGTATTATATACACATATACACACTTTTTCAACAGGCCACTTATATGGGGATAGATGCCCATGCCCAGGTTTATTTTTTCAGTGTCTTGGACTTGTGAATAAAGCTACAGTGAACATGAACATGCAGCTATCTTCAGCACATTCATCTCAATTACTTTGGGTATATATTTCAAAGTAGGCTTGCTGGATCACGAAATTGTATTGTAGTTATCTGGAGAGTCTCCATACTATCTGTGATAACCCATGCCAGTTCAAGCTTAATGTGGCTCTCCATGGATTTCTTTTTGATTCTTTTCTAATTTTTTATTGAGCTTTTGTACCATATCATACATGGGTTCTTAACCAAATACAGCTCCCTTCCCCCATCCATGTCTCCCCAAACTGCCCACTTGTTCTCATATATTTAAACCATACAGAATAAATCCTATCCAGTCAAGCATTTGTACCCTTGTATCCTTTGGCATAAATTCATCCACTGGAGTCTAGTCAGCCTACCTGGAGATTGTAAAGCCTACTCTCCCTCACTCAAGAGTGATCTGTCTCCAGTAGTTCCCAGACTAGGGCAGGCTAATGCCCGTTTCCCTCACCCCACTCTGGGCCATTGTCTGATTGACTTAGCATGGGTCCTGTTCTTGATGCCACCATTGTCTCAAGTTCACATGTGCAAGGTTCCGGTGCCTGAAAGTCTTTGCTTTCCTATGTTTATGAACTAACACTGGCTCTTGCAATCTTTCTCCCCCTTCTTCTGCAGTGGTCCCTTAGCTCTGGGTGGTTTTAATATATGAGTCCTATCCAGGGACACACACTCTCTATTGTCTGTTATTCTTTAATGATGGGAGGTTTTGATTTCTCCTTCAAATTAAAAAATAGTTTTGCTGGCTATAATAGTCTGTGTTGACATTTGTCTTTCAGCACTTGGAACACATTGATCTAGGCTCTTCAGGCTTTTAAACTTTCTGTTGAATAATCATGTGCTATTAGATAGGCCTTCAATTATATGTGACTTGACTTTCCTCTCTTGCAGCTTTCAATACCCATTCTTTATTCTGTGTTCATTATGTTAGAACTGTAATGTGCTGTGGAGAATTTCTCTTTTGGTCTTGTCTATTTAGACATCTGTAGTCCTCTTGTACCTGGATAACATGAAATATTTCTTTCATGATTTTATTGAAAATATAGTCTATGCCTTTGGTATATAATATTCTTCTTCTCCTTCAATGCTCTTAAACTAAATATTAGGCCTTTTCATAGTGATACAAATCTCTCCTTTGTTATATTTATGGATTGTTATAAATATATCATTATTTTTACTGATATATCCAACTTCTCTCTTTTGTCTTCCAGCCCTAATACTTTGTTTTCCATATGAACCAATTTTTTTGTGAAGCATTCCATGGAAGATTTTAATTTGACTTATTATGCTTTCATTTCCAGCATTATTTTAGCTTAGTTTTTAAAGTACTTTTATTTCTTTAAAGAATTATGTATTTTTCATTTATATCAGCTTCCTTATTCCATTCATCTCTCTGTTTTTATCTTCTTTGAGTTGCTTCAACATAGTTATAGTCATTCATTTGAATTCTTTGTTTGAGGTTCACTGACGTCTCAAACCAGTATTTTGAAAAGACATTCTCTCCTTCAATGCATACTTAGGAATTACTTGACCAGTCATAATAATAGCCAAGATATGGAACATGTAGCACTCATTTAATGAAATAGATAAATATGACACACAGTAGTGCACATATTTTTCAGTGTTAAAAAACAATGTAATATTGTCATTTAGAATACCATGGATATAATTGTAGATCACTACCTTAAATGAAACAAGCCTGACATATATTGAAATGTAGTGACGCTTATTCAGAAATAACCTTGAAAACTTTAAACTAGAAAGAATTAAAGTAAGAGTGCTGCTAACACAAGTGGGGGAAGGAGAAGGAGAGATGAGAAGAGGTTTTGCAGTAGCTACTAATTATAAGTTATATTAATATAGGACCAAGATCTGGTATTAATACTGTACAATAAGGTGACTATCAATATGGTAAAATTTAGTGTATTTTATAGAGTTGAATGAAGGTCTATGGATGTTATCATTATAAAAATGACAATTGATTCAGAAGATTCTTCTATTTAACCTGATTAAATGTAAAAATGCATGAACACCACACAGTGTTACCTTATTCTCTAACTCTATATTTTACATTTTCTGTTGAAAAAACTCATAAATAGCATATAAAATATATTTTCTGCCCTAATTGGTGATCTTGACTCTTGCATTGCTTCCTGCACCCACCAAAGCAAAACAATGAAAAGCTTTTTCTTTTTAGCTAGTCAGTCATTCCTTTAAAACAAGAGAGAATCTCCTACAAAATAAAACTCCATAAAGATGCTAAATAATTTCATTTTTCCATCTTATCTAAAGTTTTGAAGAGAGTACACAGGAGAACATATGGAAGAACCACTCTGAAGTGATACACCATGATTTTGTTCGTTTCACATTTGTGTGCTTGGCCTTATGGACTTAGCATGCTGACAAGTTGTTAATAACTGAAAGAAAAAAATAACTGGAAGACACTTCCTCTTCTCTTGTTAGGAATATGATATTTTTAAGTAACCGCTATATTGATATCCATGTCTTAAGATACAACTAACTAACTCCATATAGGGATTTTACTTCCAAAATCAAGTAACATAAACAAGAATGACATTTTTATATCTATACCTAATATCAACATAAAAATGATATTTTAAAAGCAACAGACGAGTCTCTTTTTTAGTTTTATTTGAACATATATATGTATATACATATATGTAGATCTGTGTTTGATATATAAGTCAAAGCAAAAGTGACAAAGTAAACTGATAGGCAATAATAATAAATATTGACTAGAAAAATCAATTTTAATAATAATTACTTACTGATATTGTTATGCTCCAATGCCAACTTCCAGTGCTACATATTTTGTCCAAAGTTCCATGAAGAGTTATCTAATTAATTTATGTATATTATATTAAAGAATTCCTCTTACAGCATTGAAGAAATATAAAAAGATAATGTGGTTAATGCAGTTTGTTTTGCAGAGATGGCAATCATAATTTACAAGGACAATCATTTCCTCCCTTTACAGTAGGTCATTTAAACCATAGTAAGTTAACTATTCCACAAATACATATCTTTACATTTTGACAGGTGCCAAATAGTCTAAAATTTGAAATAAAAGTCAATAATATTTGAAGAAAAGAAAAGAAGAAATTAGATTAAACAGTGTAAAAGAATAGGTAATTAGTACAATACAGATTTAAAGAAACTATTTAACTAGACACCTTATTTCTGAACTTAAATACACCAACATGACCTCTTTCAAAAACTCGGGTTAAAGGTGGCAGAACTTGTAAGGTTGTTTATTTTCATTATATAACCTCTTACAACATTGAATAATGTCCACATGTGTATATGTAGGATTAAAATGTAAAGAATCGCTTTCATGCTTTATGTGAGTGTGCTCTGGAAAGGGAACACGTTTCCATGGTGAAGAGGAACACCTGTTTGACTTCTGTTGTGGGAAGATGGATTTTATTTATTTGTTTATATATACCCAAGATTCTGGAGATATTTTTAAGGTTTTGTTCTGTACTTTCCATATATAAAATAGCTGTAGAGTAATTATTTGTGAACAACTACAGAATGACCACATATTTATTTTTCCTGTCTAATTTACAAGGCGATAGTCCACAAAAACAATTGAGTTATTAAAAATACACAGTGTTATTTCAATTTTACCCAGAGGTATTTTGCACAAAACTTCATCCTGTATTTTTTCCTCTGTCATTCCTATAGCTCTATTATACTCACAAATCTTTAGGTGTCAAAATTTTGCAGCTTAAATAAATGCCTGAGTTTATGAATTAAAATGAGTAAATGGAACTATATAAAACAAAAAAAGCTAGTATGGCTGAAAATGCTGACTGAATCATATATCCTTAGCCCAAATTTAAGATGTTATATATCATAACAGGTTTTCAAAATTTTCATGTGTTAGCAAGAGTGACCATGCATTTTGGAGAAAATATGTGTGAAGATTTTCCCAAATGTCTTTAGGATAATTTACATGATATTTTAGGAACTGAACTATGTCTCCAATAGCATAAATCATAGACAGGTAAAGAGCTCAAATATTAACAGCTATCAGAGTATTTCCATTTTAATTGGGATAATAAATGTCTCCAAAATGAAATGATATTGACCTTGTAAGGAATTGATCTATACACTGTTAGTATAATCCTCCAATTAAAATATATAACTGTGTCCTAAGTACCACTTGTAACTTATTACATATTTTTCTGTAATTATGATATGTGATAATGTTAAGTCAGGTAGTATGGATCCATCCTGTCCCATCAATAAAAAAAAAAAAGTGAGAACCCGAAGTACAGAAAGCAACCGAGTAACACCAATAATATAAACAGCCAAACCTCAGCTAAACAATGCAGACTGCAATTTCACATCAGACACACAACCAACAAAAGAAACCCATATGGCTAGATCACAATTAAAAAACACAGATAACATGAAAAAACAAGAAACCACAATAAGACAGCCTCACAAAAATACAGCAATCCTACATAAGTGTACCACAATGAGACCTACCCAGAGAACCCCAGGATGCAGAACTTAAAAGAAAAGTCATAAACATGGTCAAAGAATTCAATGACTTTAAAGAACACATGAAGACAAAGAACTCAAAGAAAATAGGAATAAACACTTGACTGAAACTCAAGAACAAACAAATATACAACTGAATAAAATGACAAAGAAAGTTCAGGACTTGAAAAGTGAATTCATGACAGAGATAGAAATATTGAAGAAAACTCAAGCCAAACTGAAGATGGAACTGAATAACTCAGTGAGGAAATTTGAAAGATAGGAGAAAGTCTCACAAGAAAAATGAATTAAATGGAGAATAGTATACCAAGACTGGAAAACAAAGTTGAAGAATTGGACCACTAAAGCAAAGAATAATGAAAATTACAAAACAGAGGAATCGCATATCAATGTATTGACCAGATCCTGAACAGGGTCAAAGAAGAAATTTCCCCAAATTAAGGAAAGGCATATCTAAACAGATACAGGAAGAACAAACACCAGTTAGACAGAACCAGTACAGAAACTCCTGAAGGCATGAGAGTAAAAGAATAGTAAAAACACTAAAAGTATAGAATAAAGAGAGTACAGAAATCTGAAAGAGAAAAATATATAAAGGAAGAATTACAGCTAACTTTTAAATGCAAACTAGAAAAGCCAGAAGAGACTGGGGCAAAGTATTCCAAGTTCTAAGTGATAATAGGTGCCAACCCAGAATACTTTACCCAGAAAAACCCAGAAAAAAGTAGTCACAGGGGAAACAAACATTCCATGTCATAAATAGGATGCAAGAATTCAGTTCCACCAAACCTGCCCCACAGAGAATACAAAAGCAAAACAAAAAGCTGAAGAAAAAAGAACCATACTCAAGAGGTTACAGGAAGAAAACATGAAGTTATAAAGTACAGAAACACAAAGTAAGAGTCAAAACAACACCCTCGGCAAATGATGCCAACAAAATTGGATGTCCAGGTGAAGAATAATTGGACTCTTACCTTGCAAAAAGTCAATGCCAAATGGATCAAAGGCCTCAATCTGAAAGGCTGAAACTGTTAGAAGACAGAGGTAGTGCCCGATAAGAAAGGAAAGGATCCATCATTGTCGTAGTTATTAGGCCTTAAAGCTGGGGTTGGATTGTTGACTGATGTTCTTCAGTAGCTTGTACAGTGTTGTCCAAAACTGAGAGTTAGCCTTCAGGATGGTGGCTTCCAGGTCTGCTCTAGCTCCATTGCTCTAAATCCCGTGTCTGAAATATGTTCTGTCTTCAGCTGTAGGAACTTATCTTCAAGTTCCAGGAGGCAAGCAAGGGCAGTGGCAATAGCCTGTGTCATTTTGGGAGTCCGTTGGACTACCCTGACCAGCACCTCCAAGGGAGGTTTCTCCTCTGGTACTGTTCGAAACCAGATATCAGTTCCTCAGGGATTAAAGCCAACAACGGAGAAGTGGAATTTCATTAAACTATAATGTTTCTGTAAAATAACAACAATGACAACAACAAAAACAATGAATCGAGCGAAGAAGAAGCCCACAGAGTGAGGGAAAATCTTCATGAACTACACATTTTACAAAGGATTAATATCCAGAAAATACAAAGAACTCAAAAAACAAAGAATCAGGAAAACAAAATAACTGAATTAAAAATGGGCTATGGCTTTGAATAGAGAGCACTCAAAAAAGAAATAAAAATTGCTAAGAAACACTTTTTTTTTTTGTTGGCTTTTTGAGACAGGCTCTCCCTGTAGCCCCAGCTGTTCTGGAATTCACTATGTAGACCAGACTGGCCTCGAACTCACAGAGATCCGCCTGCTTCTGCCTCCCAAGTGCTGGGATTAAAGGCGTGTGCCGCCACACCTGGCTCAGAAATGCATTTTTTAAAAGTTCAACATCCATACTAATTAAGGAAATGCAAACTACTTTAAGATATCACCTTACCCCAGTCAGAATGACTAGGATCAAGAGAACAAATGATATGAGAATAGTCTGTGATATTTTTGGAGTCTCTTGGACTACCCTGACCAACAACTTGAAGGGATATTTCTCCTGTCTGGCACTGTGTTTCTCTTTATATAGCCTTCAGGTATACACACGCACTAATGTTCAGATATTGTTTGTGTATTTTTTGAAGGGGGTGTTGATGCATTTCCCTCTGGCTTTTCACACCACCTAAGCTTTGTTTCTCTCTCTCGCCTCACTTGCCTAGCAGGTGAAGATTATCTCCTACTCAGTGGGCTTCCTCTTCATTACCTTGATTGTTTCTTTTACTTTACAGAAGCTTTTTAGTTAAATGAGGTCCCACTTATGGATTGTTTACCTTAATGCATGAGCAACTGATATCTTCCATAGGCTATTGTCACCATCCTTGATTACCCCCTAGAACATGAAGATAAGATTCTATTGCTAAAGACAGTATATACTTAGGACTTAGGACTTAGGACAATGAAGCTAGAACTGACCTGGAAGCCTCCTCCCTGAAGACCAGCTCTCATAGTTCTAGAGGACACTATGCAAGTTGTTAAGAGAGAAAATCTATCAATGGTCCAATCTAGCTGTAAAGTCTAATGACCACAATGACTGGAACAGAAAACTGTCTGCATTGGTACAGTAGTGGCATTTTGATCTAGGGAATAATCAATAGCTTTTTAATTGAACTTACAATCTTCTTAATGTTAGGGAAGTCATGGGTGGTTCTGTAAACATAGTGAAATACACATAGCTGGAGAGGTCATAGATCCTAGAGAAAACCGTATCTCTGACATAGCACTAGATAAATGAAATTTCTAACTGTGTGCTAAATATGAATCCTATATTTACAGACAAGTATAGCCTACATCACTCATCAAAGAAGCTTCTTTCTGAAACAGATGGAAACTATTATAGAATTCTATAACTGATCCCACACAAAAAATATATGTGTAAGAGATGCCCAGTCCTAAGTGACACATCTACAGTGGAACCTCTAGATCTAAGGCTCATGGAACATAATGAAACATGGGGTAGAGAGAATAATAGTGCATGTCTCAACTCTCACAAGTGAAGCTTCCCCATACAACAGAATGCAATGCACACAGAAGGCCACAACTGGCTAAGATTTAGAGAACAAGATACTGCAATGTGGGTGTCCCAGGATAGTACTCCTATGTTAAACCTCAATCACCCATGACTCAGGGAGCATTGTGGAAGAGGGGGTGTGGAAATATTCTAAGAGCCACATTTTGTGTATGAACATAGGAAACACAGACTTTCAGGCCTCTGGGAACGTGCTCATAAGAACTTAAAACAATAGTGACAGCATGCACAAGACCTATGCTGACTCAGTAAGACAAAAACCCCATAGAACTGGAAAAACGGAAAATAACTGACAACTGATTACTGCTGTGTGAGGGAGAGTTGGCTTTTTAAGGGAGTGACTCTGGATAGGCTGACTAGACTCCAGCGGATGAACTTGCACCTAGGAACATCTGGGTACAAATGCTTGACCAGATAGGCCTTAACAAATGTGACAGAATGCATGAAATACGGTGGGGGGTATGAGGGATAAAGATGCAGGAGGGGGTCTATTATTTGAAATGCACAAATTTCAATACAAATGTACATAAATATTTAGAATAAAAAGGCAGAGACAGAACTATTTTATAACAGGAATTTCCACTCTATAAAAATAAATGTTTGCTCATTGTTTTGGTTAGTTTTTACCATTAATTTGGCAGCCTCGGATCATGTAGTACCCGGGAGTGGTGGTGCATGCCTTTAATCCCAGCCCTCGGGAGGCAGAGGCAGCCAGATCTCTGTGAGTTCAAGGCCAGCCTAGTCAAGGACAGCTGGGGCTACAGGGAGACCCTGTCTCAAAAAGACCAACAAACAAACAAGCAAACAAACAAATGAGTGTCTTGATTGAGAACTATAGACCATATTGGTCTGTGGACATTTCTTTTTAAGATTTGTCTTGGTTACTAATTGATATAGGAGAACCCAACCATTGTGTGAGACACCATTCTATAAGCAGGATTTCCAAATAGCACAAAAGAAGAAAACATCAGTTTATATGTTTCATCAGTTTCTTTCTAGAAACCAGGTGAGGATGCATGTGTCCTCTCTTTGCTCTTGACTGAGAAATGATGGTGGTCTCTATTTGAGCTCCTGCACTGCTTCAAATAATGTAGTGTAACTTGGAATTGTAAGCTAAATAAACAGTTTTCTTTCTAAGGAAAAAAATGTGAAAAAATGATTTGAAAAAATGATAATGTGCAGAACAGAGAACCCTCATTTTCTGCTGGTGTTTTGCAAACTGGTGCAACAACCATGGAAAGCAGTGTGGAGAATTCTTTAAGTAACTAAAAATTAATCTACCATATCAGTCAGTTATACCACTCTGTCATATAACTAAAGGACTCATCTTACTGCAGATATAGCTGTCTAGCCAGGCTTGTTGCTGCTGTTTTCTATTTTTAAACTTACTTCCTTCCTTCCTTCCTTCTTTCCTTCCTTCCTTCCTGCCTTCCTATTTATTCATTTATCTATCTATCTATCTATCTATCTATCTATCTGTCTGTCTGTCTGTCTATCTATCATTATCATCTATCATCATCATTATCTATCTATCTATCATCTATCTATCATGTATCTATTATCTATCAATCATCTATCTTCTATCATCTGTCATCTATCTATCTATCATCTATCTATCTATCCATCTATCATCATCTATCATCTATCTATCTATCATCTATCTATCTAATCTATTTATCTATCATCAATCAATTTACTTATTTTATGTATGTGTGATGTTCTTGCATGTATGTAAGTGCGCTCATGTTGTGCAGTGTTTGTGGAGACCAGAAGAGGGAGTAAGAGCCCCCTGGAACTGGGGTTAACAATGTGATGTGTTGGATTTGAACCCAGGTCTTCTGCAATAGCAACCACTGCTCTTAACTGCTGAGTCATATCTCCAGCCCTGTCACTGCTCTTTTTCCAATAGCTAAGAAATAGAAACAAACTGAATGTCCCTCAACTAATGAAATGTTCATGAAAATTTAGCACATTATACAATGTAGTTTGACTGAGCAGTAAATAAAAGTGATATCATGAAGTTTGAAGGTACATGAATGGAACTGGAAGTGGTATACTAAGTGAAGTAAAACAGACTCAAGAAAACAAGTAACATATTCTCTCTCTTAGGTATGAGCATATATCCAGATATAAGCACAGGAGCCAGGAAAATGGAAAGGAACCATGTAGGTAAAGTGGAAGAAGAAGCTCAATTGAGGGGAAGAGTAGAAGACAGGTGTTATCAAGAGGGAAATGGGGAAAATAGGGTACGTTAGCTGGGGAGGGAGAATGGAGGGTCATACCGGGTGAGAGAGGTAAGAAATACACGATGGCATGAAAAATGACAGGCGAGAGAGATAAGAAATACACGATGGCATGAAAAATGACAGGCGAGAGAGATAAGAAATACACGATGGCATGAAAAATGACAGGCAAATGTATTAGTTCTAATGCCTACTGAATAATACACACACACACACACACACACACACACACACACACACACATTTATATTAGTGCATGTCTATAGATGAAGGCTGTTAAACAAGTAGCACAGTGCCAGACAGGGTAAACCTCACTTTTGGTTACAGGGTAAACCTCACTTTTGGTTGTTGGTCAGGGTAGTCCAAGAGACTCACAAAATGACACAGGCTATGTCTATAATCCTTGACTACCTCCTAAAACTTGAAGGTAAGACCCCATGGCTGAAACAAAGTCACACTTGGGACACAGAACCTGGAGCAGTGGCCCTGAAACTGAAGATTCCTCCCTGAAGAATAGCTCTCATAACATCAGAAGATACTATGCAAGTTGCTAAGGCAGAAAACAAACTAACTCAACTGCAAAGCCTAATCACCACAATGTCCAGTGGTAATTTTCTTGGGTGTCATCAACAGCTGTCTAATTGGAATGTGGTCTACTCAGTGGGAGACAACTCATGTATGTCACTCTGAACATATTCAAATACACATGGCTGGAGAAGTCACAGATCCTAACAAAACACCTACTTCTATCACATCCCTTGAGAAATGTAATTTCTTGGTGTATGCTAAATATGTATTATATTTATAGACACCTATACTTCTCACCACTCATCAGGAGGCTTCTTTTTGCAACAGATGGAAACCATTACAGAGTTTCACTACTGGTAAAATGCAGAGAATAATGTCTGTGAGGGATCCAGCCCTAAGTGACATATTTACAGTGTAACCTCTACAACTGAAGCTCAATTAACATAGAGGAAAAGGGGGCAGAGAGAATACTAATGCATCTCTAAATTCTCACCGATGAAACTTGCTCATGCCAAGGCTAGTGGTGATTACAGAGAGCCCAACTGACAAAAATATAGAGAATAAGGTACTGTAGAGTACAGGTCCCTGGGTAGGACTCCTCTATTCAACTTCCACCACCCAGGACTCAGGGTCCATTGCAAAAGAAGGGGTGAAAGTTTGTAAGAGCCAGGGGTGGTGGATGACCAAAAGGTAACACAGTTTCCCAGGTGGCTGGCTGGGAACTTCCTCATATGTATTTACAACAAGGGTGACAGCATGCACAACACACATGCAATTTCAAACCAGACAGAACCCAGCATAGCAGTGTGGAATTGGATGAGAAAATACAGCCTTAGCTAAGGACCTATCGGCAGCTGATATGTTCATGATGAGGAGAATTGGTCTTCTTTAAGGGAATGATGTGGGTAAGTTGATCAGGCTCCTCTGAATAGTCTCACTCTGAGGAATATTTGGAGACACAAACTTGAGTTGATTAGTTTTAACTTTTATGATAGAATGTGTGACATCTGATAGGGTGGCTAGAGGTGGGTACAGATAGATATATAGGTGGGTGTCTAAATTTGTCAAGGTATATTGTATGAAATGCACAAAAATTGATAATTTTCTTAAAAGTTATAACTGTGTTATAATTATCACTTGTTCTGTAATAATGATGTATGATATGTCAGACCATATGTGACAAATGATTAAAAGTGTACATTTAAGTAGGCAAAATTATATTTACTATAAAATATATTTCATATGTCATTATAAGATACTGGTATATGCTTATACATGTAATGGTTCATTTTAACTGTCTACTTGACTCAATCTAGAAATATTAGGGGAGAGTGTCTTAATGAGAAATTGTCTAGATCAGGTTGGTCTGTAGGCATGTGTGAGGATTTATCTTATGTTAATTGATTTGTGAAGAACAAGTCCATTGTGGGTGGCTTCTTTCGTGGGTTTGTTTCTTGTACTGTGTTAAGAATACAGAAAGGAAACTGAGTATTTGATACACATGCATTAATTCTTTCTCTGCTCTTGACTGTGGATTTGACTTGCTGCTTCAAGTTCATTCCCCAGCATGTAGAAACAACACTTACTCAGAATCGAATGGAGGTTATAAAAATGTAAAATGAAAGTGTGACAGAAATGAGTACAAATGCAATGGGCTATAAATTAATTTAACAGTAAATTACAGTGAGCATCCATATTTTAACCTTATTTTTTGTAGTCTAATGAGATTAAAATTTACTAGTCAGTGCATGTTAAGGTTTATAGGCTGTTAGAAGTACATTAATCTTAAAATTATGTCAACATAGCTACTTAATAGCCATATTGTGTAGGCTAAACAAAATGTCCCAAATTAACAATCCCATTGTAATAATCAAGTTTGATGAAATATTTTGATCATATGAAACAGTAAGAATTTGAGGAAAGGAGAAATTTAAAATGTAAGCATAACCAGTTTCCCTTTTCCATTGATTACTGGGGTATACAAATTGCTCTGCTATTAGGTGGTTGTAGAAATTCTCTGCTATAAA
>NW_008337766.1:151802-157235 GCF_000622305.1 Nannospalax galili | reverse complement strand
ACAAAAATTATTTTCAATAGGATGAACTTTTATAAAGAGAGAATATTTTCGCATCATGATTTTGTAGTTTTTCACTTCTCCTTTCCGGCAGTGAAACTCTATGCAATACTTTATATGTATATCATTGTTTATACATTGCTATGTCACTCAGGCTAGCTAAGAATTTGTGTCTGCCTGCCTCAGCCTCCATAGTTCTGAGATTGCAGGTGTGTGTGTGTGTGTGTGTGTGTGTGTCTGTGTGTGTGTGTGCACCACCAGGCCTGACTTCTATGACACTCCCTCAGCTGTGCTCTCTAGGAAATTTATTCTTGCATTATTCTCTGTTATGAATAACATAGATACAAAATATGCTTGTGTTACCATAATGAATCACAATATGGTATTTGTTGTATAAAGCACAGTTCTTTATTTAATCTGTGTAGTGTTTAATGGCGCTGTGCAGCCTTACTCTGAATGAAACATTTCTTTTTGGAAAGGTTCTTAAAAGAAGCTCAGGAGGTATAGTAGGTTCAGGAAGCACAGAAAGCCACTTGATTAATAAAGGCCTTCACCAGGTTTATATGAGCAGTAAACAACTGTTAGGTAGAGAGACTCTAGTGGAATTGCCTGAAAGTCAGTCAAGCAGCTCCAGAGATGCTGTTTTGCGAGTTGCCACCCATGCTGCAGTGGGCTGTTCAACAGCATAGCAGCTGCCTTTATGCGGCTGATGCGTCTGTGGCTAACCCCTCATCCATGTTCCCATAAACAACTCCAGTAAACTCATTGGGTCACTGAGCTTGCCTTGGTTGGAAGATTTCTTTGGTCTGAAGTTCATAAAAATCTGGGATCAACATTTCCCCAGAAAATGTCACAAAACATTCCTAAATATCCAAAAGTTTTATGTATTCATATGATGCATTTGTCCTTAAATTAATAGTTTGAGTATACTAAAAGCATAAATTAGAGATTCATTTACTTTCCTGAAAGGTTTTATATACCTTGAGGTAAACATGTGAATGAAACACTTCACCTGAAAGACAAATGTGTATTCTTCATGGATTTTCTAATCTCAAGGCTATTTTTCAATAGGTTTGGTGATCATTTATTTGGCTACTAGTAGTATATTATTGTGAAGGAGGAATGTCCATCATCACTTAAACCAAACTGGTGATTTTATATAGACTCTCACCACCAGAATGTAAACAATACCGGTTAAGTTTACTTTGAAAAGTCAAAAGTGATTTCATATTTTTAGATAACATTTAGTGTGAAATTAAATCATACTACCACATAGAATATATACATATGATTGTCTCAATTTAATTACCTTTAAAATTCTAGGATGTGGCTAGTAAGATGGATCAGTTGGTAAATGTGCTTGTTGCCAATCCAGAAAATCTGAGTTTTATCTATGGAACCCACATGATGGAAGGAGAGAACCAAGCACCCGGTTGTTGTCTTCTGACCATCACAAGAACTGTGGCAAAACCAAGTGTGTATGTGTGCACACATCCACACCCACACCCACACGTCACCAATATTTATATAAGTATAAGAAAAATAGTTTTGGAAATTCTAAAATAGACCCTTAGTCATTTGCAGACATCTAGTAAGTAGAAAATAATTATTTGAAACAATATAATCTGATGAAGTGTTGTCAGGGAATAGAAGGTTGGCGAGAAATTTAATTACTAAAATAATAAGCCACGGATAATCTATAGACTTAAAAATTAAGGAGGAAATCTTCACTTACATAATAACATCAGTAACCATTAAGTATCATCAAAGTTTAAATACCATCAGAACATTTGACTAGAAGAGAATCTAACTCACTGACTTAGAATGCTTCTACCTGGAGAGGAGGTTTGTATTGGTTCAGTACCAGTGATTCTGACTGAACAGTCCCTGATGCTGTGCATGGACAAACTCAGTACATTGATCCTGGAAGGTTGGCTGACTTAATGGAGTACATAATAAACTGCTGTGGATCTTTTGTTCATTTGCTTTTGGTCAGAGAATGAAAAAGAATGTGCTTTGATAGGAAATAGACAACAACCCCAAGACAATCAAGAAGGATTGGTTTCATCATGGTAGAGATAATATACACTTACTCCTCTCCTTCATGAAGGCATAGGAAAAGTTGCAATTGAGTGGGAACTTTGGGAACAATCAACCCCTATAGTCACCACTGTGAAATCAAGCCACAGCCTAACAGGCCTCATCAGATCTGTGATTCAGCTTCCACTTATGGGCCTTATATACATCCTAGGAAAATTAGAGTCACTCACAAGAGAATGTGGATAGCCATTTAATAAATTAGTAGAAATAAAGTGAAAACTCATTAATTAAAATGAAGTCAATGTAATACTACAAGAAGTTAGGTGAATTAAAAAGAGATCATAATGAGCATCCAATAATTAGGGGCCTCAGTCCATCTACTCCATGTAATCCAACTTGGAAAATTTAATAAAAAACAAAACAACAAAAATTTAAACTGCCTTAGGATCTGCATCATAAGATGTTTTATCGGAAATGCACAAAAATTCAATAAAAAGTATACATTGATGGGCTTGAGAGATAGCTCAGCAGTAAAGAGCACTGGCTTCTCTTGCAGAAGACCCAGGTTCGATTCCCATCAACTACATGGTAGCTAACAACTTTCCATAACTCTAGTTCCAGGGGATCTGATGTCTTATTCTGACCTCTGCAGTCATTATACAACACAGGTACACTTACACCCAAGATCTTGAAACACCAGACGGAAATTAAACATACTGCACAGATTGACAAAATGACCTATGTTTCTTGTCCTGATCCATGGCTTAGTATCAAGTCAAATCTTAAAATAGCCATTGGTGGAAAATAAACCTCTGTAAAGCTCAACTGCATGGTCCCAAGGTACTATGGTTCTAAAACTGTTGCTGAAAGCCCAACAGAGTCATAATTGGATTAGATTATTTGTATGCAACTATTGATGGGATTATGGTAGACTGTTGATAGACATTGGATTTAGGGAATGTAAATCTCCAGGTCGACATCATATGTCAGACTGAACTCACTTTTACTGAAGAATTGATTTAGAAGAAAATAATATTTCTTTTAGAACAAGGAGATTTGAAGAGAAAGATCAAGGGTAGAATAGAGCAGGAAAATTTAAAATAAGATTTAATGAAGCAAGTGAGATGGACAACATTGGGTAATGCTAGAACCCAATGTCAGGAGACTGCTGTGGCATAAGATACAAACATGCACCTTTTAATTGAATTGGAAGCTGAAGTAATCATGGAAGAGGGTAGCTTCATCTAAGCCAAGGACTCTCAAGAGACATTTAAACTTTTGTTTAAAACTATATTATAGTTTATATAAATGCCCAGTAACTGTGTTGGACCCAAGTCTGTGTCAAAATGAGTGGCATCTTGTAGTATCTTCTCCAGGTATAGCATTTGTTCTGAATACATATGTCTTCCTAATGGGACAGGAGTGGGCTCTACTGTATAATAAATAGCACATCATGAGAACCAGCCACAGTACAAGCCACCTAACTAAGACAGGTTACTTGAAACCTAAGAATTTCAGATAATGGAAATTTGTAAAGAATAATGGCTTTCTGTGATTACATCTGGCATGAGAAGTGATCTTTTAAATTAAGAATATGAAATCATAAACAATGATTTCTTACCGTAGTCAGTTTGTTTAAATCTATCAATACCTCACATTGGTTTCTCCAGACATTAGTCAACTCATACTGGTGCTGATGCTCCTGTTATAAAACAAAGTATATAGTAAAGGTTGATGTTCAGAAGGAAATATGACTGTTTTACTACAGTAGACCCAAGGCAAGGCCCATTGAATGACATTCAATTTATTGTTTTATGGTTGATTGTACATTTAACATTTAATACAATATCGAACTAGACCTATACATGGATTTGTGCCTATCTGCTTTTAAGAATATTATAGTTTTGGTTTCATTTGAGGCATTTCTCTTTGTAGGTTAATTTAGTACACTGTCTGATGTAGGGTTATTTTGGAACATCGGGTTCACAGTCTATATATACCCCAAGAAGTCATGTCCAACCTTCTTCCCACAAGTTAATTAAAACATGCTAAGAGAAAAAAAAGGGGGGGTGGCAATATATTCAATTTTACCTTATTTGGAAAAGGACAAAAAGGACAAATATATCAAGCTGCATCATCCACATCTCTGTTTCTGGGTCCTATAGTGAGATTATACATTAAATAGAGGAACAAGTGTATGCACATCTAAGCAATCATGGTTAAGGTGTGGTGTAAACTACGATTGACAGATTGACACACCTTTGTCTGAGAATCAGTCTCACCTTGCAAGGTGGTTGGGTAAGTTGTTAGAACTCTGTGAAATCTCTTTCCTTAGAGAAAATTCTCCCTCTGGTGGCTTTTCCTTATCTCACCCTGAGATTCCTGAGGGAATTTCCATTTCTTTAGGGTCCATCATTTCAATAGTCTGAAAGTCAGACTGAGAGACACAGATGCCTCTGTAGATTATCTTCATTTCTGTCAGGCCAGTTACCAGGGGTCCAGCTTCATTACTGGCTCATGCAAAAGCACTATATATAAAGCTACTCTTTACATGTTGCATTTTCATTTTTTTCTTTTCTGTTTTCCTTAGGCTTCTTGAGGCAGGGCCTCATATAGTCAAGGCTGACCTCCAATTCACTATGTAGCCAAGGCTACTTGTGATCTTCCTGCTCCTACTTCACAAGTGCTGTTGTTATACAGAAGTGAGCCACCACACCAGGCTACATGCTGTATTTTCTTAGCACTCTTGATATTTCATAATTCCCTGAGTCTCTTTTTACTTCTTTCATGATTTTGTTTCTGATTTTCAGAGTAGATAATATTTACTACTCTATCTTAATTTTTAAATTTTCTTTTCTCCTGCTCACACAAATTTGATAAGGCAAAGTTTTCATCTCACTTATTAAATATTTCAATTCAAAAGGTTGCATTTAGTTCCTATTTTATTATTTGTATATCCCTCCACTTGCTGTAGAAACAAGGATGGCTGTTAATGTGTGAACATTAAATATTTCAATTCAAAAGGTTGCATTTAGTTCCTATTTTATTATTTGCATATCCCTCCACTTGCTGTAGAAACAAGGATGGCTGTTAATGTGTGAATTCATCTCTGAACTACTCAAGTGCTAGTGTTATAGGAATTTTCTACCATGCCTGACTTTCTGTTCCTTTTCATATTTTGTACCTATGTACATTACATGACATTGATTTCCAAGTCACATATAAAGGAAAACCCATTAGGATTACAGCTGACTTCTCAGTGCAATCTATGAAAGCCAGAAGAACTTGTATCAAAGTATTCCCAGTTTTAAATGATCACAGATGCCAACCCAGATTACTATACCCAGCCAAAATGTCTATTATAGTCAAAGGGGAAAGAAAAATCTTCCATGAAGT
>NW_008337766.1:150050-151356 GCF_000622305.1 Nannospalax galili | reverse complement strand
TAGGTCAACAGGACAGAGAATTAATAGAAAGACATCTGAATTAAACAATGCCATACATCAAATGGACCTAACAAACATCTACCATATATTCCACCCAAGCACCAAAGAACATATTTTCTATTCAGTGCCCCATGGAACCTTCTCCAAAATCGACTGTGTACTGGGGCACAAAACAAACCTCAACAAATACAAAAAGATTGAAATAAGTCCATGCATTCTTTCTGATTACAATGCAATAAAGCTTAAAATCAACACCAGAAGAAACCCCAGTAACTACATGAACACATGGAGATTAAACAACACACTCCTGAATGATGAATGAGTCAAAGGAGAAATTAAGAAAGAAATAAAAGTGTTCCTGGAACTAAACGAAAAGGATAGTACAACACAACAAATCTTCTGGGTCACGCTGAAAACAGTCCTTAGAGGGAAGTTTATAGATCTAACTGCCTACATTAAAAAAAAAAATCAGAAAAATACAAATAAATGACTTAACATTGCAATTAAAGGCACTTGAAAAGCAACAACAAATGAAGCCCAAACCTAGAAGACAAGAAGAAATAACAAAAATCAGAGCAGAAATTAATGAAATAGAAACAAACAAAACAATACAAAGAATCAATGAATCCAAGAGCTGTTTCTTTGAAAAGATAAACATGATTGATAGAATTTTAGCCCAGTTAACCAAAAGAAAGAAAAAGCAACTCCAAATCAACAAAATCAGAGATGAAAGGGGAAACATCACAACAGACACCAAAAAGATACAGAATACTGTAAGAGAATATTTTAAAAACCTACATGCTACTAAATTTGAAAACCTAAAAGAAATGCACAGATATCTAAAGGCATGGGAACCATCAAAACTAAATTAAGAAGAGACCAACAGCTTAAAGAGACCCATAACACAACAAGAAATTGAAGTAGTAATTTGAAATCTCCTGACTAAAAAAAGCCCAAGGCCAGATGTATTTACAGCAGAATTCTATCAGACTATTAAAGAAGATCTACATCCAATACTACTTAATTTATCTAAAAAGATAGAAAAGAGGGTGAAGTTCCAAATTCCTTCTATGAAGCCAATATCACTCTAATACCAAAGCCAGGTAAATACACAACCAAAAAAAAGAAAACTATAGACCATATCCTTAATGAACATAGATGCAAAAATTTTCAATAAGATACTTGCAAACCGCATACAGACACACATCAGAAAGATCATCCACCATAATCAAGTTGGCTTTATCTCAGAGATGCAGGGATGGTTCAATATACATAAGTAAAAAAAAGTCATAAATCATATAAATGC
>NW_008337766.1:144784-149591 GCF_000622305.1 Nannospalax galili | reverse complement strand
AATAAAATACCTTGGAATAAACCTGACCAAAGACATTAAAGAGGTCTACAAGGAAAATTTTAACTCTTTAAAGAAAGAAATTGAGGAAGACATCAGAAGATGGAAGGACCTCCCATACTCATGGACTGGAAGAATTAATATTGTGAAAATGACCATCCTACCAAGAGTCATATATAGATTCAATGCAATGCCAATCAAAATCCCCATGACATTTTTCACAGAGTAAGAAAAAAACATCCTAAGATTCATATGGAACCACAAAAGGCCTCGGATAACCAAAGCAACCCTGAGCACTAAGAGCAGTGCTGGGAGATTACTATACCAGATTTTAAGCTGTATTATGGAGATATACTCATAAAAACAACATGGTACTGGCACAAAAATAGACCCATAGATCAATGGAACAGAATTGAAGACCTAAATATGAGTAAATGCAATTTCAGCCCCCTGATATTTGACTAAGGGGCCAAGAACCTTCACTGGAGGAAAGACAGCAGGTTCAGCAAATGCTCCTGGCAAAACTGGATCTCTCTATAGAAGAATGAAAATAAACTTCTATCTTTCACCTTGCACAAAAGTCAATTCCAAATTGATCAAAGACCCCAATGTAAAGCCTGAAACTCTGAATCTGTTAGAAGAAAACTTTGGCAAAACCCAACAAGATATAGGTGTAGGAAAGGATTTTCTGAACTGGACGTCAATTGTTCAGGAAACAAGATAAGAATTAACAAATGGGACCTCATTAAACTAAAAAGCTTCTGTACATCAAAGGAGGCAATCAGAGAATTGAACAGAAAACTCACAGAATGGGGGAAAATCTTCACCAGCGACACATCTGACAGAGGTTTAATATCCAAAATATATAATTAGCTCAAAAAACAGAGTGTTCTCAAAAGAAGTAAAGATTTCCATGAGATATTCAGAGATAGCACTATTTATTTGAATATATGTAAAATTTCTGATTCAAGCATTTATCAGTTAATTGATTTATTCCTACTTATCTATAAGTTAAACTATTTGGAATTTTTGAGATAAATCTATAGCATACACTCCTTTGCTTTGCTTTGCATCATGCAATTCCAAATTTTATTTGACACAATTAGGCTTTTTTTCTTTCACATTATTTCACATGCTAGCTTCCTTTATTACTGTAAGAGATTATCACAGACCTGGTATTTTACAACAACACAATTTTGTTTTTGTCTTTATGAATATCAGGTAGCTGAAGTTAGTTTCATGAGTTAAAATGAGTTTATCTGCAGAGTTGGATTTTTAGAAGGCCTGGGCATGGAATTTACTCCTGTGCCTGGGGATGTAATTTACTCCTTTGCCTTGTCAAGTTCTGGTGGCAGCTGCCCATCCTCCCTGATTCACATTCCCTGCCTCATACCATTATAACTTTTTGCTACAACTGTCACATCCTCTGCTTCTTCCTCTGACTCAAACCCTCTAGTTTCTAAGGGTCCCTGTGACTACATCTGAGGCTGTTCTGGAGTCTTGGATAATCCATTCACCTCAAGATCTTTGTTTTAATTTCAATGGCAAGTCCTTAGTTACTGTCTAAGGAAATTTCAAATTGTCTATAAAGATGTACTCATAGTAAGAAACAGTTAAACCTACCTCATAGTTTAAAGGTGTCAATATCAGGGACTAGAGATAGGGCTCAGTGGTTTAGAGCACTGGATGTTCTTGTAGAGGACAGTGGTTCAGTTTCCAAAAGGCACATTGACAGCTAACGACTGTCCATAGCTCCAGTTTCAGGGGATACAATGCCTGCTTTTGGCCTCCACACACATTGTATGACATGGATGCACTTACATATACATAGGCAAAACACTCATACACACTAAATTTACAAAAAAATAAGAAGAAATTATGGTGTTAGTATCAGCAGCACAACAGCACAAGGCCCATTAAGGGCAAACTTCTGTCCGAGAGAATGAAACTTCTGTCCTGAGTAGATATCTAACATTCCAGTAGGGCAGGGTCAACCACCTTCACTAAGAGACCACCTCTAGGAAGATGACTTCACCTTAAGCTATGCTAATGAGATATAATAATTATACCTTTAATAATATAATGTGCATCTCTTCTCAGAATTCCCACTCACTAGCATATTAGCCACAGCCAAATGCCTTCCTAATGATACCAGGGAATATAGGGGTCTGTATTAAGTAATCTCAGTCTCATTGATTTAAGAACGAATTTAAGAACGAATTCAAATGGAAACTTCAGGACAATATTATCAGAATTAAAAAAATAAAAATCCTAAGGGAGGCAAGTTGTACATCTCAGCGGATTCCCTGAGGAAAAGAATGGAGGAAAGAAGGAAAAAAAAAAATCCATGAAGCCACTCTGATGTAGAGTCATGGAGGTCAACAGAGATCAGACACGTGACCGACTAGCAGTCACGTGTTGGGGAGGGGACGGGAGCTTTAGAGAAAAAGTAAAGAATGTAGCAGGAGGCCTCCAAAGATGGCGTGGACCCAGAGCCCTGGGATTCAGCGAGAATTCACTTCACTTCTTAGTCCACAAATAGCCTGCCAAAAGGAGCCCATGCCTCCATACCCTGCTTGTGAGCCTAGTGACTGCTGACAGACTGCATGGCGCAGACCAATCAGAAAATGATACGCTAACAGGCCTTGGGGGCTGAGAAAAGGGAAATATAAGTCCTGCCCCCTCCTGCATTAAGTGAGCCTGCAGCACCTCACCTAGTGCTTGCTTCTACCCGACTCCCGGGGTCTGTGTGTCATGACTCTGCATCTCTTGCCCCCCCCAATCAGCAGGGGACCCGATCCAGGTTAGGGTCTTCACAGCTGGCCTGAGGAGAACCCGCAACACCTGGCTCCCAAACAGGGACCCCTGCCCATGGTGTTGGCGACACCCAGAACCTCGGTTTGTTTGGTAAGTAGACCCCTGGATTTGTCTGTTTCTTCAGCTGCTCGAGGATATGCGAGTAGCCGCCTCCTCTGTCCCCTCCACCCTGTCTGTTGCCTTTATTGTTGGACTAGTTTGTTAGATCAGAGAGGCACACTCCACTACGTGGTCTCGAAGCCCACGTCAGCACCTCCCCGCTCTCGGCTCATCCCGGTGAGTTCACATAAAGACTGATCACCCTGAACTCAGAGCCCAGGCTTCGTGTCACCCTGTTGCCTGTCCCGGAGACACTGTGTGAGCATATGGCAAGAGGTGTCATGGCCTCCAGAAGTCCCTCACTGAGCACAAGACATTTGGATCCAATACACCTTTACATGGTGGGGTGGTTTACATCCGAGTGGCTTGCAGTGCTTCTTTGCTTCCTTTGTGCCCTCTTTGTTGTCACCCTTGTCTCCTACTTTTGTGATGAATTCCCCTTCTCGAGACCCTTCCACAATGGGCAATTTACCACCACAATGCAGGGAACCACAGACGACAGCACTCAAGGTGCTCCTTAAAACCAGAGGGTTGAAAGTGAAACCAAAAGATATTGAACACTATGGGGATGAAGCCACCAATTTAGCTCCATGGGTCTCCCCTGAAAACTTGTGGAACCCTGATACATGGATGTGGGTCCTCTTCCTGGCCTGAAAAAGGGAGGTCAGGTCAGGGATCACTCCCCCCGCATCGTTCATACTGATCCTCCTAGCCATCATTGCTAGCCTTAAATCCTCCTCTCCTGAGGAAGTCATCTCGGCCCACAACAAACACTGCCAGGAGCAATCTAGTGTAGCTCTGGCTATTACCTTGACCCCAGACCTCCCGGACCCAGAGGTGGACGCAGCCTCTGCACCCACTTCCTATAAGGAAGGAGCTCCTTTGCCTATATCTCAGGATACTCTCCGAGAGCTACCATGCCCAAAAATTCCCCTACTCCATTATCTGTGGAAGGAGTTACTCTCCTCCTCCAAGTAACCATCCTTCCCCTTCCCCTGCTAACGTGTCCCTCCCTCCTAGATGCCCTCCTTAAAGCCTCACCCGCCTTTGTCCACATTTTTGGTTAACATTGGCCCTGATGAGGTGCAGCATCCATGGCTGCCCACCCCACTTGCTGACCTCATTCTTATTTGCAAGGCACCCTCAGTCTTTCTAAACTGGCTCACAGCCTATGAAGATCAGGCTGAAAACCAGGCACTAAATCTCCAATATGGCCTCAACATTATGTTGGACATGCTCATGGGACACGGACAATATACTGACCCCATCTCCCAGTCTACTATTGGCCTCCATGCCTGTTTTCAACAAGTTTCTGACTTGGCCTTTAAGGCCCTTAAAGGTTGCCCCCCCCCCCCCGTGACTCACAAGTCTTTTTCCATAATTTGATTCAACAGTCAGAGGAGTCCTTCATGGACTTCTTTACCCATGTCACAGAGGCAGTAGAGTGGAGGGTGGAGTCTGGACCCACCTGAGAGGTGCTTATCAAACAGTTAACTTGGGAGGGACTAAACATCCCTACTCAGAATGCTATCCTGCCTGTCTGCAATGATAACATTCACAAATGGGTACTTGCTACTAGAGACTTAGACCCTAGGGCAGGCCCTATTGAGGCTTTGACTGCCTCCTTAGAGACTCTTTTGTTTCAAGGAAAACCCACCCACTTTGGCACAAGGGAAGGCTGCTGGAACTGTGAGGGGCTTGACCACAGCCCACCCCAAGACTCGCTGCCCCAAGTGCAAAAGAGGGTTCCATTGGGCTAAAGACTGTAGGTCACAGCCTCAACTGGACTCGGCTCCTTTAAACTCCACCCAGGGCACCCCTCAGCCCTGCCCACAAGAGGGGAAATGAGACAGATATTATGGACTCTCCCAATCCTCAACCACTCCCCACTAAT
>NW_008337766.1:143998-144754 GCF_000622305.1 Nannospalax galili | reverse complement strand
CCTCTATTCAACTAATTCTATGCTTGGCCTCCCCACCATGGACCCAGTTACTTCCTGGGAATCACTCAATGGCTCCTGCACCCTAAATAACTCTCTATGCTTCACTACCAGAAACACATCCTCATGCATTGGGCCATTCAACCTGACCGTCCAAGATTATGCCAGCAGCGCCTCCTCGAGTTACATGCTTAAACTCAAGGGCCTTTCCCCTACCTTCAACAACACTGATGTAGCCTTGGTCCTCACTGCACTGGGGACAATAATAACAGGGGAGGCGGGGGGGCCCCCCCCCCCTCTGCCCCCATTTTGCCCTGCCATTCTACACCCTCCACTTCCCAACTGCCCATGTACATGCTCCCTTACACCCTTTTTCCTCACACTCCCTATACCGTGGCAGAGATGCCACCTTAAGCCCAACCATGCCATCCCTCCTTTTTGAAGTTTCAGCCACTCCCCCTCTTATCACCCCCTAGGATCTTGGAGACAACTGGCCCCCACCTATCCCTGTGGCATTAAGATCTCCCATATGAACCATGAATCAATACTTGGTAAATGGGACCTCTGTGGTCAGCACGTTGCATGGACATGAGGCTGTTACTGGCACAGCAGGGCCTTCAGCTTTCCAATGGCTCTTACACTACCACCAATCCCTCTACTTGTGTCAAAAACAAAGTCCTTATATCCACTGATCACACGACATCTTGGCCCCCTACTCCCATTTGTGTGCAGCCCCTATTTGCTTTATTGCTAGCTAAT
>NW_008337766.1:129623-143857 GCF_000622305.1 Nannospalax galili | reverse complement strand
TGCCACTCTCATCTCAGCCATCATCCTTGCATTAGGGTTGGCTGCCACGGCTGCAGTAGCTATCACTCAATCCTCCACTACTGTGGAGACACTCAACAAGGCCATGTCCAAAACCTCCTCTACCTTTCACACTCAGTCCCTTATCAACCATCATCTTCACCAGGCAATTAATGTGTTACAACAAAAAATTGATCTCTTAAGTGAAGAGCTGGCAATTAGCAAAGACATGGCTCTGCTAGCTTGTGACCCTCGCTTTAGGTCACTTTGTCTCACCCCCTATAAAGTACAGAATATTACTGAAGCACACCTACAACTCGCACACTATATTCATGGCCACTGGAATCAAAAGTTTCTTAATTACTCTATATTACTAACTAAGCAAATTATTGCTCTAAATTATACCTGTGCCCCCACGCTGGACATCAACTCAGGGTTCTTAGAGAAAATCTGGTCTAATCTAAAAGCATTGTTTGACCCGTCTTGGATTGTCACTTACCTACTCTTGACCGGCATAATTATTCTTCTCTACTTCTTAAATGCCTTGTTATTCATTCCCGCAGTCAGAAAAAAATTCAATCACTCAGTGTATCAGACCCTCAGAGCAATACATGAAGATGATTTCAACCCACCCTATGCAGCCCGACAGACTTGGTTTGCACAAATGTACGAGGCCTCCTACAGATAATTCCCCACCTTGACTGTTCCTCTGGGATGATATCCCTTCGAGGGCTGGTAGGCAATGATGGGTAAGATCCTGTTGGGCTGAGTCAACCTAAGCCAGGACATGGATGTGTATGCCCATGCGCCAATGATGGGTAAGGTTCATGCCCGAATAGGACAACCTAAGATGGGCACAGTCCATGATCCTGGGGTTACCCTGAGGCGGAGCTGCCTACAGGCTCTCGCTGGACAGTCATTTTTAAAGAAAAAGGGTGGAAATGTAGCAGGAGGCCTCCAGAGATGGAGCGGACCCAGAGCCCTGGGATTCAGCAAGAGGTCACTTCACTTCTTGGTCTGTAAACAGCCTGCCAAAAGGAGCCCAAGCCTCCGTACCCTGCTCACGAGCCCAGTGACTGCTGATAGACTGCATGACGTGGACCAATCAGAAAACGATAAGCTGACTAAAGGTACTTGCGGGCGAGAAAAGGGAAATATAAGGCCTGTGCCCTCCTGCATTAAAAGAACCTATAGGACTTCACCTAGTGCTTGCTTCTACCAGACTCCCAGGGTCTGTGTGTCATGACTCTGTGCCTGTTGCCCCCCCTAATCAGCAGGGGACCTGATCCAGGTTAGGGTCTTCACAGCTGCCCTGAGGAGAACCCACAACAAAGAAACATAAGATTTGGGTCAGTCCAAAGCCTTAGGTAAATCATTCTTATAAAAGAGATAGAAAGAAAAAGAAAGAAAAAGACGTTATGCTTTTCTGAAGAATTCAGACTTACCAAGAGCTACATGTCTGTGGCCCAGTCCACAAGCACTGCACTAAGGGGTGGGGAATCCTGGCAGTTAAAGCCGCCGTCTCATTAATGCACTAGGTAGTCATCCTATCTCTTTAGCATGGCTTAGGGTAAACCCACCTTAGTGCTAATCCTGTGACCAGGTAAGTGACCCAACAAAACTGAAAAGCTGTATCTTCACCCAGGCCAGACATTTTATTCTCTTGACCAGTTTTCTCTTACAGACTTTTAGTACAGTAATGGTACGTCTTCCCCTTTTTTGAATTACACAGAAAAGTGTAACTTTCCCTTTTCTTTTTCCTAGTTCTATTCCAAGTGTGCTTTCCTTAATGCTTTGGGTTTCTTTACTCTTTCTCTAAAGCCTCCCCCACCCAAACCCTGTCCTCCAACACACACCATGTGGCTGCCTGCCACCATGCCTCTATGCCAGCCTAATTCTATGCAATAGTTTTTCCTCTTTTCGTCTCCATTTTTCTTTTCTGGGTAGTTGCTGAGATTTTTAGCTTCTCTGCCCTGGAAATTTTCTTTTCAACTCTAGAAAAACTATTTCCAAGCTTCTGTTTGAGTCCATTTTTAAATTTTGTTACTAATGAGACCAAAAATCCCAAGAGTGGGTCCATTTTGAGCCCTTCAATATTTTTTCTTTTTTATTCTTCACTTGCTTTTTAGAAGGAAAAGATAGACTTTTCGATAAGACCCTTTCTTTACTTCACAACAAACTTTTCAGCTTAGATGTAGCTCATCTATATTTTACAGATACCACTGGTAGAGGACAAACACCAGTCCATAGTATCCAGCCTAGCAGAAAAGAGTCTTTTGTAAAATGATACTTCTGTCCTTCAAGCTATCAGATTATTTGAAACAATGAACCCCAAGTAACTAGCATTCCAGCAGTGATTTCCTGCTGGGAGGAGGAAAAGACTGAAGCCTCGTGCCAGCAAGAAGAAAAAACTTGAAAGATTTTATACAGTGCTGACAACTTGTCAGGCCACCATGCTGAAGGAACAGGAACAGAATGATTGGTCAGTGGTGGGTAGGACCCATGCCTTGACTTAAATTGCTTAGAAGTTCAAGTCTTAGATTCCCATATAGAGAATTTACATATAGTAAATATACATATAGTATTCTTACCCCACTCTAAAGATGGATTCCACCACGTATCAAAGAAGGATCTTTTTCAACAGATGGAGACTATTGTGAAATTCCACAACTGGTCAAGTGAAGAAAATAAGTGACTGTCAGTTTCCCAAATGTAGGAACACATCTACAATGTAACCCTCACAATTAAGACTTAGGGAACATCATAAAAGAGATTGTGCAAAGAACATAAAAAGAGTGTAAGAGCCAGAGGGACAAGACACCTGCTGCTAGTTAATGCACTCTGGACATGATGGAGAAATTGTATTCATGAAATCTTCACAGTATGTTGATCCCAAAAGACATGCTTAATAATGAAACCAGTCGACATGCCAAAGTGCATGGGTTAAATATCATAAGGACGTACCTCAAGAAGAAGAGCTACAGGCAATCGATGGATGCTAAAGGAGGGAGAATCAGATTTTAACTAGGCACTAGCTCCATGAGAGGTTATCTAAATTCAAGTGCTCAGCCCTAATCACATGTATACTAAACAAACTCTCTCTCTTTCTCTCTCTCTCTGTATATGATACATGTATATGTATATAAGTGTAACAAAAACAACCAAGGAGAGGACATGAAGCTGTGAGGGAGCATGGAGGACTGACAGTGGGAGAAATACTGTACTCATATATGAAAGCCTCAAAACATAAAATAATGCTTTCTAAAACAATGCTAATTCGATGTTGTAGGTTATTTCCTGTGGTGTTTCCAGTTTTAAGGCTCTCTGCCATTCGTATTAATCTCAACAATTAATTCTGAAGAAAGTAAGTGTGAATACACATGAGTTGTGCTTTTGGGCTAGACATGCTGTGGTCTAATCTGCTCCTCAGTTCTTGAATATCTCAGCAAAATTCTCACAGATATTGTATCCTACTATCCTTTTCTGAAAATGTAGTTAAAGCAAATATTACTAAATATCATAAATTAGTTTGGAGGAAATACTACACATATTCACTCAGGTACCTCTTAAATACTCAAAACAAGTTTACTTCTGCCAGTTTCATTATTAAGCAATTATTCTTTTTTTCAAATACAGAATTGTAGTCTTAAGTTCCTCTTACTATTTTTTAATTTTTCTTCATTTGCTTATAAGAAAGCACTGTATTTGCATGACATCATAGGTATGCTATCAAGCAAACCTAGCTGATACTCTTTAGAAACTGCTATAGAAAACAGTTCCAAAGAGATTCAACTCACCAGTGTGACTTTCCAAGAAATCTGCAGACTCAAAAACTAGATATTTTCTAATGAATCCATAGCTCTTCGAGGTGTTCAAGCTTATTCCAAATCTGTATAAAAGCATGTTCATTCCCCAAATGAAGAAGTGCTGAAGTTACTAATATTGTGGGTTGTATATCAGTCCGTGCTCTTCTAAAGGCAAATTCACATTTGCCAGACATAGGAATCGAAAGACAATGCTCAGAATTGAGTGTCCTTTGCCTCAAACTTTGGATACATTGGCCAAGTTAAGCAAAGAACTTTCCTTAATTAAGTGGATGTGTTTCTTTCTTTTTTTTTTTCTTTGCCTCACAAGATTTTTTTTCTAAATACGGTAGAAGTCAATGAATTGATGAATTGTGTTTCTGCTTGCTAAATTCAAAATCACATCTAGTATGCAGAATGTATATTCAATGTTGTGTGTGTGTACACGCATGTGTATATATGTGTGCATGTGTGTATGTGTGTATGGATTGTGAAAGTGAAAGAGAAACGAAGAGATGTTAGGTAGGGATAAGAACAAAAAACAAAGATCAGTGGTGCACGTGTGTAACGAAAGCAGGACAGAACACTTAGGAGCAGGAAGTAGAACAGAAAGAGGAGGACAGGAGGTCCTGTGAAAGAGAGTGGGGACAGGGACAAGTCAGCAAAGTGCACTCACTGTTGTATGAATGTATCAATAAAGCTCAGTACTTTGTATGTTAGCTTTACACATTAATATTTAAAAACGAGAAAACCCATGATTTTTGCCTAATTGATTTTATCTACATGATATGACATTTTTTTAATTTGCCAAAATACTAAGCAAAACATCATTTTCATAATGATTTATTTTTCTAATCATTTAAACATCTATGGGATTTTTTTATAACTCTCTAAATGAAAATGTTGTTATTGTTTCTATTACCACATTTCAGAGAAGTGTTATTGTCGTTTTTAAAATCAATAATCATCTAGATCCACTGCTGAGAAATTGACAGTAATTTTGCTGTTTGTTTTTTGGTGTTGAAAATGTAGACCTCTAGAAAAGGAAATAATATGTTCCTAGAATATTTTACTAGAACTGGTCAGTGAATAGAAATCTTTTTGATAACAGTAATATTCCTTTGTTTCATAAGATGTCCCTTTGAAATTGTTGAACAATATAAGTTTAAAAATAAACATTATGAAATATTACTACTATCGCAACTGATTCTTTGCTATTATTATTTGAGAAAAATACCAATTAAAATATTAATTAAAATCATTTTCCAATTCTTTTTAAATTTTTTATTTATTTTTATTTTATGTGTATGACTGTATTGCCTGCATATATCTAAGTGCACCCATGTTGTGTGATGCCTGCAGAGATCAGAAGAAGGCATTAAATTTGGAATTACAGAAAGTTTTTAGCTCCCATGTGGCTCTGGGACTCGAACCTAGGCTGCAAGAACAACCATTGTTCTGACCCACTGAGCCCACTCTCCAGCCCCATTTTACTATTTTAATATATGTTAATAACAATTACTTGTATGTGTTTATTCTCATATCTGATAATCAACCTTTATAGAAGATGACTATAGAAACTTATTATAAATAATAAAATGGTTTTCACTAAATATTTACTTTTATGCGCATTCTGATAATAGTATTACCAAAATTGCAAAATCAAATAATTTGCCCAAATATACCTCTAATATTCTTAAAATATACATAATTTAATTTAAAATAACTTTTAATAAAAGAAAACTAAATATTAAAAATGTGGAGCTGGAGAGATGGCTTAGCGGTCAAGAGCACTGGCTGCTCTTGTAGAGGACCTGGGTTGGATTCTCAGAACCCACATGGCAGCTACAAACCTTCCTTAACTCCAGTTCCAGGGGAATCCGAAGCCCTCTTCTGACTTCTGCGGCATTGCATGACATGGGTGCACTCACATACATGCAGGCAATACACTCATACACATACAATAAAAATAATAAATGAAATATTTTTTTAAAAAAGTAAAACTACTGTATTTGTTATGCACAAGTAAATTTTAATCAGAAAATCTAATAAGAATATTTTTGAAAAATAATAAATCAAATTAATTAGTCTGACAGCCCTGTGATGGAGAGAATAGAGAAGCCTTACTTAGTGCAGTTTACATTTTATTCTCTGCTCCTCCTCTTTGTTACCTTTGGAAGGTCAAGTGACCCCTTTTATGACTCAGTTTCTGTAGGTCCACATGACTAAGTGATATTAGAGCTTTAGAATACTAATATTAAGAAATGAGACTAATGTGATTTTTCCAATATAATGATTCTTAAGTTTGGCATGGTTTATAGAGTATTGATAAATGCATACTTTATTTACTTAATAACCACATACTTAGAAGAAGCATTTCATTACAACAGCATTGACAGTCAATAACAATTTCCAGAGCTAAGATGCATCTCTTTCAAAATTGGCTGTAAATTTTTAGGTTTACAGTTGAATTAATACAGTTAAACAATATTGTACTTCGAATAAACCCCATAAGACACAAAATTGAATGAGGTTTTAACCTTTAAAAAGATTTCCATTTTATTATTAAAATATACAGTTTCATTCAGAAAAATTCATTTTTAATGCAATTAACACTAAGATGTTTGCATATGCATTTCTACTCTCTATATATCTGATTATTACTAGTCACAGTCTGTTACTTTCTGAGCTACTTGGCATCTGAGCATGGATATAAAGTCACCAGGTAGATTTCAATGGCAATGTTTTTCAAATCTACTAATTATTAAGGAGCAAATTTTTATGCTTTCAAGAAATATTATTTTTTAAGTTTTTTTAAAAAATTAATAACCACATCATTAGAAGAAGCATTTCATTACAGTTTAAACATATTCAGAAACACACTCCAGAGCAAGGATATATCTCTTTCAAAAGTGGATGTAAATTTTTAAGTTCACAGTTGAATTAATACAGTTATACAATATTGAACTTGGTATAAACCCTGTAAGACATACAATTGAATGAGATTTTACCCTTTAAAGAATATCTCCATTTCATTTTAAAATATGCTGTTAGTGCTACTAACAGATGTTATTTTTTTAAATTCCTGATTACATATTTGTTTAAAAAAAAGTCATCCTATGAAAAAATCAGTGAATCTTCTCTTCACAATGGGGAGATGTGTCAAGCCTGGGGTGGAAGGGTGTCTGAGGCACAGTATGAAGAGCACTCAGATGCCACCTGTTATTTGTTTATTTATTTATTTATTTATTTATTTATTTATTTATTTTGAAGATCATAAACATTAATTACTGACAGTCATTCCTGGACTCAAAGTATTTTATCTTACCTAACCCTTATAATGGTTCCATAGTTTCTCTGTGGCTCTAAGAAAGAACTAATACACATATGGATTTTTTTTTCTCATGTCACTAGGGGCTTGTAGCTCAGTGGAAGAGTGCCAGACTAGCATGCATAAGACTTTGAATTTTCTCAGAGATGAAAATAGATATGATATTTATTGATTAGCAGGCACAGAAAGAGAAATGTGGCATGATATCACTTGTGTGGAATTTTAAAATGATGTTGATCACATAAAAGGTAGAATGGTGTTTACCAGAGAGCATTGCAGAGGGAAAGAAGGAGTAGAATGCAGATCAGGAAGATGTTGATAATGGGCTCTAAGATACTGGTAGCTAGGAATAAGAACTTCTGCTATATCATTACACAGTAGGATGGCTAGAAATAACAATGTGCTATACATTTCAAAGAGGAGGCAAAAAGAATTTAGAGTGCTTTCAGGATAATGTAATGATGAACGTTTTAGGAGATAAATATCTTTAACTTGATTGAAATGTTAAGCGCTGAATACATGAATGAAAACATTGCAAGGTTACCCATAAATATATATGGTTTTTCTTTTACAATGTATCAGTTAAAGCAGTTTCTCTCTCTCTCTCTCTCTCTCTCTCTCTCTCTCTCTCTCTCTCTTTTTTTTTCTCTCTCTCTCTCTCACACACACACACACACACACACACACACACATATGTTACAATAAGGCTTGCAAGGTAGCTCAGTGTGTAAATGTGCTTTTCCTCAAATTTGACAACCTGGCTTATGTTCCAGGACTCAAAAGATAGAGGGAGAGAACTGACTTGAAGTTTTCCTCTGACCTCCATATCTGTATCAATTCACTCACACCTCCCTGCCCCCAAGTAAATCAGTTTTAAAAAGATACAATATTTCTTCAATTTATTTACTCCATTAAAGTAAGTGACTCAATGCCAATGACCTCTATCATTACTTTCAGCCCTAAACTTTTATGGTTGTTATTTGAATTTTTTCTTTAGAAAAACTTTCCGGATGTTTGGTTCTGCTTCTGACTGGAATAGTGCTGTAAGGAGACAGCTTATCTCTGTGGGAAGTGTGGTTGCAGTGTTGATGGGAGAAGCTGATCCCAAGATAACAGTAGGGTGGTTTGGTTGTTGTCCTGGTTTCCTTTTTGGGAGGACTCTAAGATTAAATTATATTTGGTTCATCATAAGCCATTGTACATAACTTTTTTGGCCTTTTTCTGTGTTGTTTCTAAAGTTTTAAAGATGGTGTGAGGCAATAATGTTTCTTATTATATTTTAAATTCTGTGTCAAAAAATGCACTACCTAGACCTAATCAGCCAGAGAAGCCTCAATGTTAGCTAGCACTGTGAATATTCATAAGTACTTTTATTTTCATGTTAGAGAAGCTCCTTATGTCTAGTGTTGGTGCAAAGTTTAAAACCATTGAGAAAATTGTGAATTTCAATAAGGAATATTTTTTAAATCTCTAAAACAAACAAAACTCCCCCAAACTTCACATTCTACAGGATATTATTGATAATAAATAAACTAAATAAACTATATCATCTTAAGGAAAACAAGTAGAAGCATTTGTTGCAATAAAAGTTGAGCTTCTAAGCAATAAACAAATGAAGGAATAAGGTTTTTATATATTTCCGTGCGCTTCATGGCTCCCAATGATGAAAGCAGTTCTTATGACACCAGTAGTGATGTCATTAAATTTGACCTTTAAACATCATATAGTTCAAATTTTCAGCTTTTAGTGGTATATGTAATACCATAACAGTATCTTTTAAGTGAGAAATGCATTATTTTATGAGACATACATTGAAAAATAATTGTTTGCAAGTTAAATAATGGATCTAATTATATTGCAGTACAATAGGAAAAGTTCAATGATGTGGGTTCATAACTCAAGTTAGCCATTACTATTTCCACCTATAGAAACAATTTAAATATGACAATAATCACACACAAAACCAACCTGCTTATACAGAATCTCTTTGGCTAAAACCACCACTAATGTGCTTCTTCCTTTTCTGCCAATTTATTAGGGAAAGCTTCGTTTTCTTAACACATCTGAAGGAAAACACAATGTGTAAACAGTTTAAAAGTAGAACAAAATACAGAAATCCACTAATATCTGCTTCTCTTATACATAGTAACAACATTGCAAAAGTAACCAAACCATGCAATAATAGTCAGTAGCAAATAATGAAAACTGAGGAAACTCATTAAGTAACAGAACACCAGGAGGACTGACGGCCAGTGTTTTCCTGGAGTGTTGCCCATAATACCCAAACTCAGCCTGTAAATACAGATCTTCCCTATGAGAACTAAAACTCCTCAATGTTATGATAAAGGATGTACACGCGTTTCTTCACATATGTTCTCAGGCCATACCTTCTCCAGTTCATTAGGCAAATGATGAGAGTTAAACTCCAGCATAATGTCATGGGATTTGAGACATCTAAGAAGGGAAGAAATGATTCCACTCCAAAGGAGCTTGAAAACTGGACCATGAGGGCAGGATAGGTAAGCAGAATATGTGTGTGTGTGTGTGTGTGTGTGTGTGTGTGTGTGTGTGTGTTCTGAAGGTGTTTTCTCCACGTTACCAGAATATAGAATTGGAAATGGATGTGTTAATGGATTTAAAGTTGTCTTCCAATATGGAAAATTGGTACCCAAGGAGAGCTAGATTGTGTTTTACTACTGGACAGCTTGTAGAAGAATGTGATATGTGACAAGTAACTTTAATTTAAGTTTAAATGTCAAAATTATAAGGAGAAATTGTAGAGAAAGACAATAAAAAGACTCAAGGAATCAATCCTGTGAAATGGGGTGCGGTAGCCTCTCTTTGCTCAGTTTCAACTGTCAACACACCTGGGGAGAAGGAATCTCAAGTGAGGAATTTCCTCCTTTGGAGAGGTCTGTGGGGGAATTTTCATGGTTGGTGAGTGATGTGGGAGGGTCCAGCTAGTAGGCTGGGCATATCCAGGGAAGACAACTAGTAAGCAGCATTCCTTCATGGTCTGTGCTTTAGCTCCTGCCTCCAGGTTATTGCTCTGAATCCCCACCCTGACTTCCCTCAATGATGGGACCCTTTCCTCACAAATTTGTTTTTTGTGTTTTTGTCCTAGCAGTAGAGAAGCAAACAAGGATGAAAAGTTGGTATCAAAAAGTAGGATATGGCTATAATGGATATGACCATATATGTCTGGGAGGACTGTGGAAGATTTTTGAAGTTTTGAGCTGGAAAAAAATGTGTGGAGCTCAGTGTACTGTTCTGTATGAACAGCTAAAAGTGGTGTAGATGATGGAAGCCTGGCTTCCAAAGCTTCAAAGGGAAGCAGAGACCACCAGGGCTGTTTATGTCATATACTTTGAATTAAGAAGTTTTGGAAGTGAAGCCTTTTGTGCTTATGGAGATAAACACTGCTGTTTAGTTGGGGCTCTAAAATCAGCTGTGAGTAACAAGAGATCAGCATCATTGAGTGAATTCTTATAGGAAGTATTTCCACAGGGTCAGTACACAGAAGATGTGGTCTAGAGGGGTCCAAGACTGCACTCAAACAGGCAGCAGAACTTCACAATGTATAAGAGTCTCCTAGGTACTAGTGTTGAAGGAGAGAAGGGATCATGGAGAGAATCTGAGACTTGGCATGACAGGCTGAAGTACTCAATGGTGAAGGTGTGGCCTCTACTGCAGTGGAGATGCCAGCATATTTGATAAGCTAGGACCACCACAGGCAGAGGAATGTGTGGAACAGAGTCAACCTGAACCTAGGAGACAACCTGTGTGTGCTGTGGATGGCAGACAAAGAGAAATGGAGCTGTTCACAGCCCTTGGAGCCCTTTGGAGGGAATACCAGATGTCAAACACCGAGCTTCAATGCTCAACTTTAGTTTTACTTAAATGTGCCCAGTTCTTCCCCTTTGAAATAAGAAAGTATTTATTTATTATATTACAGGAGCCTTCAGTTAAAAAACTGGATTTTTGAGGAGATATTGCACTTTAAATTGTTTTAATTTCTAAGGACTGTGTACCATTTTTTAATATTGCGAGACCTTGGGGACAAGAACTGGAAAGGTTGTGGTTTAATGGCGATGTGCTTGCTTTTCAAGTTGGCACTCAAATCCAGTAAGTGGCCACAATCGTCATGGTCAGTGTTTCAGCTCCTGCATCCAGGTTCTTGTCCTAATTTCCTGCCTAAGTTCTTTCAATGATGAAATGTGAACTTGGAGAAGTAAGACAAAATATATCCTTTTCTCCCCAACTGGGTTTGGTCAGTGTTCTTTTTCACAGCAATAGAGAAACAAAATAGGAGATGTTTAGACACCACTGAAGTCTGTGTACCCCAGGGTCTTATACATACATAATTGGAATAAATACTAATTTAAAATTAGGTAAAAATGAGACATTGACAATAAGTATTAAAATAATAATTGTTATAGACTTCATAATAAGAGTAGTTTAAATTTGGTAAATTGTTCACTACTGAGATTTTTCTGTTAAAATTTTCAGACTACAGTTGACTGAGGGTTATTGAAACAAACTAAGTTACAGACAAGGGGGTTTTACAGTGTACAGCTGAAGATTCAATAAAAGTTTATATTCCTCCGAAAGCCTCTGAGGACACGTTGTTCTTAAAACCATAAGGTTTTCATGGAGGAGAGAAGGATTCCTGCCCCTGAAATGATCAGGGGTGGCTCACCTCTGGGGGTTAGAGTTGATGGTATTGAAGAGTTATTGCAGAGTTTGAGAGTAACAAAAATTGTGATGACAAATTCTCAGGGGGCCTTGTCCAAACAGTGCTGATTCACACCAAAAGGCAAGCAAGTGTGACACAAGACCAGTAAGACTGTGCAGCAGATGAGGGGCCCAACACACGGACAAGCCTCAGGATCATGGTCAGAAGAGGGAAAACAGAAATAGAGACTCCCAAATTTAAATGCATGTTGAAATTTGTATGACTCATGGATATTAGAATAATGGGGGCCTGATTCTATAGTGCAGTTATCTGGCATACAGTTTTCCATTTAATGAGAGTTCTGTGACAGAGTTAATGCACTTAGGAATTCAAGCAGAAAAGAGTAGCCAGTGACAGAGGAAATGACTAAGGCCATGAAGGATATACAGGTATCAAGATAATGAAGATAAAAATACATGTCACCTGGAACCAGGACAGCCAGAGGAAATGTAGAAAGTGAAGACATGTAAATAGTCTCTTGGCAAATTCACTACTTAAAAGTAGTGATGAAACAAGAGCAGCGAAAAGTGAAGAGGAATGCATTCACGGTGCACCTGTCTCAGATGAAAAGATCTGACTACCTGAAGAAAATATTGTTGACTGAAAATCCATGACCTAGGTCTGGCTAAGGTCTTTTGTTTCATTTATTTGGTTTGAATAGCTTTGTTCTGAAATTTTGAACATATTATGTTGCATTTCTGTGAATAAAAATCATAATACTTTTCAGTTTGTGTGAATTTATATCTATGAATCACTGAAAACTTTTCATCAATAATTAAATCTCCCTGAAATAATGAGTAAACAAAAGAAAACAAAACCAACAGTAAGAAAGAGTAATGGAAAATAAAATATGAAGCAGTTAGTTCACCTTTTACTAAATGGGATAAGTAAGGTTTGAGTGGAAATTAAATTTTGCTTTATTCATCAACAAATATTTCTTGGATGACTTCTCTGTACCTGTCACAGTGCTGTTTGAAATTGTATCTTTAATAATGTTGAGAGATATAAAATAAGGAACTAATACCAAGAGGAAATTGAAAATAGAATGCTTCTGCCTGCCTTTAAACAGTTAAGAAGGTACTCTTTTTAAAGGAACAAAAATATATGTATCAGGGGCTGGAGAGATGACTCAGTGGTTGAGAGTTCTGACTGCTCTTGCAAAGGACCCAGGTTGATTTCCAACAACCACATGGCAACTAACGACCATCCGTAACTTCAGTTACAGGGGATCCAATGTCCTTTTCTGTTCTCCACGGGTATTGCACAGCACACGTTCACTTATATACATGCAGGAAATACACTCATACATATAAAATTAATGATTAAATATTTTTAAAATTTTTCAAATAATACTAAAATGTATTCACAAAAATCCCTGCATCTACCTCGCCAGCATCATGTATCATATATTTTAAAATATCATTCTGGCTGCAGGTAATAATTACTACCTCACTAAGTAATCCGTCATGTTATCATTTATGTATTTTTTGTTTTTTGTCTTTTCGAGACAGGGTCTCCCTGTAGCCCCAGCTGTCCTGGTAGACCAGGCTGGCCTTGAACTCACAGAGATCTGCCTGCCTCTGCCTCCAGAGTGCTGGGATTAAAGGTGTGCGCCATCACGCCCGTCATGTTTTTTAAAATTTCTTTTTATTAATTTTTTTCTGCTTCATATGGAATAGCTCAAACAATCTGAAGCACCTTTATAGCCTCATCTTCACCAGACCCCTCCCACCCCCCCACTAGAATCCATATATTCTGTCCTGAATTTTAAGATCCTCTGTGTCAAGTCAGTGTCCCTAGAAGTTCCCCAGTGTGAGTCCATCCAGTTCCTGTCTAGCTAGATCCCTCTGATCTATCTTTCCAAACACCATTTTCTTTTTTAATAGAGCATAGGGTTGGGGTTATTTAAAGAGCAGTGGGTGGCCCCCACTTACAACTGCACTGGAAAGTCCACACTCAAATATAGATCTTGTGACTTCCCGACAGACACATAAAATGGTGAGAGAGGTCCCTCCTGGCATTCTTGGCTTACATATCCTTAGTCCCTCCTCCACATGCACCTAAGGTCAACTGATTGAGTGGGAGGGGTAACTGACTCCCCCATCAACTCCCTCATGACCATGGGAAGGAGGTGTGACTATAGATTGGTATTTCTAAATTCCACATATTTTTTTCTGTAAAGACTGAACTATATTTTTAAATTTATATATGGGTCATAAGCTTTCATGATCCTTAGCTTACTAAAGGTAAACATTTACCACACATATAATAATGAATGTCCTGGTTACAAGTTAATAAAAACAGAAAACTTGGAAGGAGGCAATATATAAGGAAAACTGTCTCCATGTTAGAAAAATGATAATCTGGT
>NW_008337766.1:84502-129589 GCF_000622305.1 Nannospalax galili | reverse complement strand
ATATTATCTGTCATCTATCTATCTATCTATCTATCTATCTATCTATCTATCTATCTATCATCTATCTATATATATATATCATCTATCTATCTATCTATCTAATATCTATATCTATATCTAAATCTATATCATCTATCTATCTCTCTATCTATATAATGATTTTTAGTGTTACATGTAGGTTTTATGAACTGGGTGGCAGTAGACCATGAAAGGTTAATGAAATAGCAACTATCTAACAAAGTATGACATAATTATAAGGAGATACAGCATAAAACTTGTATAGAAAATAGAACAACAATGAAATATCAGACTAACCATGCTTGGTAAAGGAAAAGAAAGAAACTGAACAACGTGATATTTTATAATGCGACAGAAGCCATCACTGCAGTCCTTCAAACATTTTTCATAAGGATTGAGTGAATGCTAGGTATTGTCCTCTTAAAGGAAATTAAATTACCAGATAACTGTATTCAATATTTTTCTACATCAATATTTTGATATACTTTCACAAAATCGTGTTAGTGTAACTTTAATTTTTCAAGTGTGTTCAAATGTTTGGAAATTGTTGATAGAAATATTCTTCATTTGTGACATATAGTACTCATTTAAAGGAATTTTTAAGACTTCATGGAGATCATGTTATGCTGAGTTCCAGCATGTCCCCCAGAGACTCATGCCTTGCAGTCTAGGTCTCAAACTGACATCTCTATACAAATGGGATTGGGTTGTGACAACACTAACTTCGTCACTGTGTTAGTACACTGATGAGTATATACTGAATGTGCAATTAGGAGAGAGCACCTGTTTAAATGAACTAGATAACTGGAAATTCGTCTTCTAAGGCATCTCATCTTTACAACTCCATGTCTTACAATCTTAGCTTACTAATTGCCTTGAGGTAAGCATCCTCTCTCAACCACACTTCCACCATAATAACAGCCTCACCACAGGCTCTGAAACAATGGAGACAGCCAAGATGAATAGAAGCCCCTGGAATTGTAAGGCAAAACAAATTTTTACTACTATAAATTGATGCTCTTAAGAATTATGTAGCAATAATAAAACCTGGAAAATTCAGATTTTACAAAAAGGATAAAATTAATTTTGTTTGATTCTGAACTGAAGTTCAACTTAAATTCAACAGACATTTTAAATTTAAGTGCTAATTTATATTACATAAATTCATTTTTGCTATTTATTTTTAATATTTATTGTTTAAGATACATATAATGTGTTTTGATCAAGTCTATACATGATTCATTCCACTCCAAATTCTCTCCTATCCCGCACCCCCAATGTTCCCTCCCAATTTTTTTACATAAATAATTTATTGAGAATTTCATACATGTATATAAGTTGTTTGAATCAAATCCATGCCCATTCCCTCCCATATCACCCCATTACTTTTTCTAATAACTTCATGTACTCTTCATTCTTCTTTGATTATTTTTATGGGGCTTTTGGCTACTCTAACATTCCCCCTTCTGAAGAGGTAACCCTAAAATCTTTTAAGGATTAGATACAAGCTCCCAATACTTTCAACATTTTTGGCCTTTGGAACACAGGATGTTGCTAAGAGGCCAAGGACATTTTGACTTTTAGCCAAGAAACGGACTACTTTTCTTTGGGGTCTCCTTACCCTGACTGCCAACCAATTCCTACCTCCTTTTCTAATCACACCATCCCCTGAAGAGGTTACCCAAATTGGCAATAGGGAATAGGGATGCAGACCTCTGGCTTCTTCCATGCTGAACTGGGACTCAGGGTGAGTACCACTTCAGTGGATCTATCTGAAAGACTCCCAAACTGCATAACTCTTATCTCTAAGAGAAAAGAAAGTCCTTGAATCATGAATAAGAGATGTGAAGGAGAAGTAAAGGCCAGAGTAATTAGTGTTACAAGTTCTAGCCAGAGAACTAGAAAAAAGTCAGACCAGGGAAATTTAAAAATTTTCATATGAGTCCATTGGAATTTCTTGACAAGGCTTCCAAAAGCATAACATCCCTCTATTGGGTTCCTCCTCATTTTTCTTTTGTCTTCTAAGGCTGGACTCTAGAGTGATAGATTCAGGATTTGCTTTCAGGTGTTTTGATAGCTGTTGGAGTGGTTAGAATCAGTGTCAGTTCCCTCTCAAAAGCTTGTAGATAGGGGGAGAAAACAAATTCAACAGCCATACTTTGAGGCTTCTAATAATGTGGTCAGAGAGACTTAAAGGACAGTTTTTGCCCGTTGCCCTCCAAGATCGACTAAGTTCCAGGGAACTGTGGAACATCTCTCAAACTGTCCTGTAACTGTGGTGAGTCACCTGTTCTCTTGTTCAGGGAGGACATGGTGACCCCATGAGATGGACTTGAACCAGTGTCCAGTCTCCACAAAGAGGAGGGTCAACTCAGAGGAAGCATCTCATCCATGCTTCCAAGTGAAGCCAGACATGGTCGAGCAGGACCTTTGACTTATCTCCACGTAGATGGAACTGGTAAAAGAAAGGAGCCAGGAGCTCCTCCCAAGCCCATGTGACCCCTGAGGAACAGATCCTCAAATGACCTTAATAAAAAGAAATTGATTTATTTGGGCCAACTGTATGGTCTTAAACACCCAAAAGATAAGTATAAGCAAAGAGGAAAGTCATCAGTATATTTTTTTTTAAGAGTTCAAGGGATTACACTTCCCAGACATTAGGCTTAAGTCTACATAAAACGTTATTTTTAAAATTCTTTCTCATTGATGATTTTGTTCCTAACTAGAAAGTGCTGCCCAGATGTAAGACTTCAAATCTTGGTCTCCAATACTACAGTGCCCACCCGTAGCTAAGGGAGACAACCAGCTATTGTTCTAAAACGATGTTTCCTCCCAATTTATGTGTTATTCTTTTTATTTTAAACTCACTTAGTCTACCAATAGTCCACCGTTTTGTACACAGGCATAAGGTCATCTATTGGATCATAAGTAGCCTCTCAGGGGCCCCATCCTTGAAGAAAGCCCACTCTCCCCTTCCCTGAAGCAATTGATTGCCAAGAGCTCTGCAGCTACAGTAGGACTTTGTGACCACTTTCCTTCTCCAAGCCAGACTCTATCTGGCTTGGTCTTCCTCAGGTTTTCTGCGCGCTGCCATGATTGTTGTGTGTTTCTGTGTAATCTGCCTTATTTTTGCTAGAGAACACTGTGATCAATACCAGTTTGGTGAGGAAAGGGTGTATTTGGCTTACATCTTCCTGGTCACAGTTCACCACTGAGGGAGCCCAAGGTAGGAACACAGGACAAGAACCTGGAGGCAGGAGCTGAAGCACAGGCCACAGAGAAACACTTCTTACTGGCTTGGTCCCCTGGCCCATGCACAGCCTGATTTCTTCTACAACACAGGACAACCTATCCAGGGTGACACCTCCCACATCACTCAACAATCAAGAAAATGTTCCACAGACATGGTCACAGGTCAATCTAATGGAGACAATTTCTCAATTTGGACTCCTTCCACGCAAGTGTGTCAAGTTATCAACTAAAGCTAACCAGCACAGGGTATAACAATAAGTCATCAGGAGTCAATATATTACTATAAGTATTTAATAGAAAACTAGAATTAGGTGCATTCCTATGCCCTGTGACCTGTCTACCTCAAGTTCCTAGGCCTGATATCAATGGGTTCTATCCTATGAAGTAGAACTTTCTAATCTGATTAGAAAGTGGTTGGCTACTTCATAATATTTTTTTTTAGTATATGATAAAGTTTTTTTTATGTACGGTAAATATATACATATATATATTTTTAATTTTCAGTAACTACATGATTAGAAGAAGTATTTCATTACAGCTTTAACATATTCAATAACACACTCCAGAGCAAGAGTACATCTCTTTCACAAGTGGTTGTACGTTTCTAGATTCATAGTTGAATTAATATAGTTATACAATATTGAACTCAGTATGAGCCCGTAAGACATAAAATTGAGTTTTTAACCTTTAAAAAAGATCTCCATTTCATTTTAGAATATGTTGTTCTTTGCAGAAAGACTCATTGTTTTTGCTACTAACGCCGAGATGTTGGCACATGCATCTCTAATTTGTATGCATCTGATCATTACTAGTCATAATTGGTTGCACTTGAATCCTTGGCACCTGTGTATTTCTATAAAGTTATCGGGTAGATTTCAATGGTAATGTTTATCACCTCTACTAATTAACATGACGTAAATTTCCATGCTTCCTCCTCAAATATAATACATTTTTAAAAATTTGTTTTTTTTGTGTGTATATAACACAGAACATGTCAAACCATCTTATTCAACTATACACCCACTTCCCAGATGGCACCCTCCCATAGCCTCCCTCCCCCCACTAGAGCCTGTATACTCTGATATCCCTGCTACTGTCTGCTGTGTTGTCAGCACCCCAGCCATTCCCTACTACTTGTTCATCTGGTGAATCTATTCAGCCTATCTAGAGGTCTTTGTTTTAGGAAGGTCAGCTGTTCCTCATCTACCAGCAATCAGCTGTCAGTATTCCTTTAGATAAGATTGGGGTCTGCTGTTCATTTTCCCAGTTCTATGCTGGATACACACTCCCATAATATTTGTGCCACTATGGTACCAGTGAGCATATATTACAGACTGCTATTTGTAGTTCGCAAGGATTCACTGCTGAGTAGGGCTGATGATTATATTGAATCCCTTGTCAACCTCGTTAAAAGTGGGAGTTCATTCCTGTCACTGGTGTTTTAGTTAGCCTATGGTATCTACTAGGGGCAATGCCCCCCTTTTATAACATAGCTGCTTTATTCTCCTCATGTATTCTATATGACTTTAAGAATTTTCTAGTGGAAGGTTTCCATATAGCTTTATCTAAAGGCCTTTAATCTTGGTTTATCCCTCCTCATACTCTCTCCTCTGCCCTCTCCTCCCTATAGCATTTAACCCTCCCAACATTGTTAGTCCCCTTTCTTACTTTATATCATGTCATTCTTCTACCACCACCACCAGGAAGCCTCTACTACTCTTATGACCAGTTATTGCTTTCCTGACTTAACCTGAATTTTCATATTTAAACATGTATAGTAACAACCAGAATTGAGAGAGACCATATGACATTTGTCTTTCTGCGTCTGGGTTACCTTGCTCAGGGTGATTGTTTGCAGTGCAATCCATTTACTAACAAATTTCATAATTTCATTTTTAAGAGCTGAATAATATTCCACTGTGTACATGATCCACACCTTCATCATCCATTCAGCAGTTGATGGACATCTAGGTTCTTTCTAATTTCTGGATATTATGAAAGGGGCAGCAATGAACATGGGTTCAAAAGGTATTTTTGCAGTATAGAGTCTTTTAAGTACATGCCTAAAGGTGGTATGGCCTGATAATATGGTAGATCAATTTTGAGCTTTTTGAGAAATCACCACAGTACTTTTTAATTTAACATAATTTTACAGAAAGATAATACAATCCTAGAATTTAGAATTAGGAAACTCTCTAACATTTATATTTATTTCTTCACTGTACAATTAAAATAGAATCTCAGATAAGCAAAGCTGGTTGTATAATTTATCAATGTTTAATTCAGACCAAATACCCTGATAAGGTGTAGGGTTAGCCTGGCCTCCTCTCCCAGTAGTGAATTACCAATAGGTCATCCCTGTAGTGTTCCAGTTATATGACTCCACTACTGTTTATTTTCTCATGAAACATAACACAGAATTACAGATGCTTCCTTATTTTCTTAAGTTTTCATGTCTGAAGTCTCCTTGTCCCATGTAAAACTTAAATATATATGACTCACTCTTGAGTCTATTTATTATAGTGGTTTCAGTAATGAATTAAAGAGATAGTTTAAGAGCAAATACCTTTCCTCTATATGCCCCAAATTATACTCAATCATTTGCATTTTTTCATTGATCAAACATTTGTCATCAAAGACTTAAATTACAGTTTTAAAATAACTAAACTTTTTTATATTTGCTATAAATGTAATAACCACTTATTTTGATTAAAAGGTTGTCACTAGAACTGGGTATGGTGACACATATATGTAATCATAGCACACAGGATGTGGTAGCCTCAGCTCAGCTGCTTAATGAGGTGAAGCCAGCCTGGGCTACATAAAACATCATTTCAAAAAACTAAATCACTCCCTTAGATCAATTAACACTAAAGAGAAGGTTTTCACTAGCTAGAGGAAATGTAAATGGGGTGCATAATTTGACCTCAATGTAATAAATTGAATTAATTATAAAATATAGATTTCATGGAAACTTTATATAAAACAACATATAAACATATTTTACCTATCATTTCAACACCACTCAAAGAGGTAGCTTAGTTCTCATTTCATAATGGGAACACTGAAGTCCAGACCATTACAGAACTTGCTTCTGTAATGAAAAAAAACATAAATAACAAAATTGTTTTAAACTCATTTAATTTTTTGCATCTTATATTTAAATTAGACTAACTAGGGGCTGGAGAGATAGCCCAGCAGTTAAGAGAACTGGATTCTCTCACATAGGACCCCAATTTGATTCACAACACCCACATTGTGGCTAATAACTGTTAATAACTCCAGTTCCAGGGGATCTGACCCCCTCTTCTGACTTCCATGGGCACTGCATGACATGGGTGCATTTCTGCAAATGCAGACAAAACATTCATACACATAAAAAATAAAATATTTAAAAATTAATAAAGTGTAACATATATTTATTTATTTTTATTGGTAGTGTTTATAAATCAAATAATAGGCAGAAAACTTTGCTGTAGATTAGAGATATACAAAAAATACAAAGTAATCTAAGGAAGCCAATAGATATTCAAAGACTATGCCTCCTTGTAGTTTCATTCAATTTGTCACCGAGATATTTGTATCAGTTGTAAAAATATCAAATCAGCTGCTCCAAATATCCAAGAGCTCCTACCTGAGGAAGCCTGTTTAAAACAGTCAGCTGGGGTTCCCAGCAGTGTCCTGGGCACAGCAGAGTGTCCCTTTGGATGAGACTGCCAAGTAAAGAACAAATACAACAGGCAGAGATATCATCATCAAACCAGGTGTTCATGACATAGTTCAGAAGGTCTGGGGATGTTAAGACAGTCAGCTGAAGTTCTGGATGGCACTTTCCCTCTGTGGATGAGTTTCCCCAGGCTGAATTTCTGACTTGCACTGTAGCACTTTTATTTCATGAGGTAACAGTAATAGTTTGCCTTCTAGCTGTTCTCAGGGCACAAACTTTAAAAAAAATACATTTTTTATTTATTCTTTGAGAGTTTTATATAACTTGTTTTAATCATATGCTTCCCCTACCCCAAACTCTCCCAGATCCACCCCAAACTATATCCAACTTAGTGTCCCACACCCTGTTCAGTCTAATTTGTGCTGACCAAATATTCCTGAGTGGAGCCAGCCTTGGAGCATGGTTGACCCACCAGTGGGCAGAAAATGTTACAGTTGGTCTATTTGACTGTGCTCTCCTTCCTGGTACAGAGTTAGGGGGAATAGTCCCATCTCCAATGAGGAACATTGGAGGACACATGAGGGCAAACATGATTACATCTGAAATGGGAGACGGGCAACCTAGCTTGCAGAATCACCTGTTATGTACACTACAGGCCTCATGCACGCTAGGTAAGCACTACATTACTGAGTCCATTATTATATTTTATTTTGAGACAGAGTCTTACTGTCACCTAGGTTTTTCTTGTATTCATTTTGTAGCTTAAGTTAACCTTGAATTTGAGATGTTTCTGCTCCAGTTTCCTAGTAACTGATGATAAGACAGCCTTGAATTAGAGCTTTCATGTCACATTTTCTAGTGGTTCTGAAGATTGAAACAAACGCACCTACTTATTTTAAAAGATCCATTTCCCCTTCTTCTAAGCATCTGCTATGCCATATATTCTAATCTTTCTTGTACCTAGTGTCAGATTGACACTAAGTTCACAACAATGAAGTAGGAGAGGAAGTGATGTTTGACATTTCCAAATCAAGGCTCTCAAAACTCCCACCATGCATCTGTATGTTCTTTACAGAAAGAAAACCCTGAGAACTAATCAGTAAAACATTTAGTAAAAATGGCTTAAGTCATTGTCACCAACCGTTTTTTTTTTTTTTTACTGTAGACTTACCTAATAAAAAGTCTACATGGTGGTGGCATATGCCTTCAGTCCCCATACTTGGGAAGCAGAGGCAGGAGGCTGTCTGTGAGATCAAGGCCAGTCTGGTCCATATAGTTAGTCCCAGGATTGCTGCGGCTACAGGGTGACCTTGTCAAAAAATCTACAAAATTCTTTTGTTTTTGAGACTGTAACTTTAGGAATCCTCTGGTATAAACAACTATCCTAGAGGTCAATGAGGTTGTTCAGTGACAGAACACAAAAACGGTGCTTGAAAACAAAATTGACAACGTGAGTTCTATCCCTGGGACTCACATGATAGAAAGAGAGAACTGGTTTCCCCAAAAGTTGTAGTCTGAGTTCTTCATGTATGTCGTGATGTGCACACACATACACATACAAATAAATAAATAATAAATAAATAAAACAATGGGCTTTTATTGATGCAAATAAGGAAACATTCAATTTGTAAAGGCATCTTATATGAGTTCCCACATCAGTCACAAGAAATTATGTAACAAAAAATAATGTATACTGATAAATTTTAGGTGTAAAATTACATAAATTCACAAGGCTAAATCACATGGTCCATTTATGCAGCAATGGTCAATATATCTAATATAAGGTCTTCTAGATTCAGGTTCTCTTTTGCTGAAATATTTGAACAGTTTTGGAAAATTATTGAACATTTTTTGAATGGAAAATTGTCACATTTTGTGAAATCAGTGTTATTTGTTTTAATTATTAAACTGAAAGTTACAGGGTGCTGTTGGAAATATTTATTAAAATTATATTGTGATACAGATCCATCAAACATCTGAACTTATCTTTCAAATATCCTTATACCCTTGATTTGGGGACGTTTTGGTTTCTGGGTCTCCTTTTCAAAACACTTCATTCTTTACCCTGTTATCCACAGAAGTCAATAATTCACTCTGTTCCCCATCTAAAGGAATGATGGGCTAGGTATACTTCTTTATTACTTCAAAATTAACCTAAGAATTGCATTATAATACTTAAGAGTAGACTTACATATTAAATACACAAAACATGATTTTATAGAGCAAAACCAGCATTAGCCTTTGAAATAATGGAGTTTAACCTAGTAACAGTACAGCTCCGTCTTACTTGAACCACTTCTTACCAAGTTCATATAAGGAAACCTGTACCTTCACTATTTAAGTAAGACTATATGACCACTTATCCTCTGGTGACCACAAATATTGTGGTATTAACTGCAGCAAACTAGAAGTCACTATAGGACTCAAAAGGAAGACCATGCGTATTTTGAGGAAAGGTATGTTAGAAAATGCTTTCAAATATGTATTGAGTAAAATAAATTATTAACAGGTTTAAAAATATAATATTTCAATTATTATGTTTCAGAACTTTCATTGCCATTGCAAAGTGGTCAGGAGAGCATGGTAGATAAAATAAAATTTAAAACTACTAACTTAAAGTGAGAACCAGGAAAATAACATTAGAAGTATAGTAAAAAAAATATCTATTTGATAGGGTATGGACATCCTTTCATTATATATAATCTTTATTTTTATTATTTCACATATTTTGAATTGATTAGTTTCATAAACAGTATAATGTCTGAAACAACCATATCTATTTTGATTAAAAACATGCTTTTCTGTTAACTCATGAAATTTTTTTCTCTTATTAATAGAAAGTCAACTTTTATTTTTTTATTATTTTTATTTTATGTGTATGAGTGTAATGCCTGCATGTGTGTAAGTACACCTATATCATGCACTGCCTGCAGACATCAGAAGAGGGCATTGGATACCCTGGAACTGGAGTTATGAGTGGTTGTTAGTTGCCATGTGGGTACAGGGAATTGAGTCTGGGTCCTCTGCAAGAGCAGCCAGTGCTCATAACCGCTGAGCCATCTCTCCATCCCATAGTTATTTTTTCTAAATTGTAGTGTGACCTTTATTTAAAACTTGAATTAAACTTTTCCTATCAAAGGTAATTCTGAATAATTTGAAGCAAACAGGCAAATTTTAATTAACCAAATGCTTTACTTTCTGAGTAAGTACTTTGCTCATTTCTGTGCCTAAATGTGTGACCTTCCAGTGGTTAGACTCACAGTCATTTCAAGGACATAAATCCTTATTTGGTATTTATATATATATTTTTATTGATTCATGAATTTCATACACTATATTTTGATTATATTCAGACCCCTTCCCCCTCCTCACTTCCACTTTACTCTCTCACCCCCAAAGACTTTGTGTGTTCTGTTATTATTTGTCATTTTATTTAAAGTCTGTTGAGTCTCATCTCTTGTCAAAGCTCAGTTATTAAGGCAAACCACAAGAGATGCCGTTCTTTGGATTTCCATCTTTATTTAGAGGAACCATCATTGTAGTGTATTTCAAGGGTAAGGAGAGAACTTATGCAATGACAGTGTGCACAAGGAATAGATTGCCCAACATCATCTCAGTGATTTTCAAATCCAAGTTCATCACTATAACACCTGTAAAAAGTATCTACTATTTGAAAAGTTATTGGCATCCTTTCTTCATTCTATATAATCTTTACTTTTGTTTTTTCACATATTTTGAAATCATTATTTTTATGAGTTAGTGAACCCTGATTAGAAATAAATGTAAACATTTATCTGTGTTTTGTCAATTTAAAGGAAAACATTAAGCTTTTAAATCATTTAGTGAATGAACGCATTTTTATGTGTATGTTCTCATATATAAGTGAGTGACAAAGTGAAGCTGCTCTTGCCACTTGAAAATAATGAGAGACATACATTTATAAACCACTTTTAACTCACATCTTTATCAGAAATTTGCTTCGTTGTCTCTAAAAATCATCTGGATTTAAGTAATAATTCAAGCAATTTTGCTATGCAGGGCTTTGTGGTAACTTGGTATAGAAGGTTACTCAAAAAGTAATGAGCAATCTGCTTTGAAAAAGCAAAGTGTGTGCTGAAGTCCTCTGAGAAACATTTCATTTGAAACAGGCAGTGCAAACACCTGCAGGCACAGAATACTTTATAGCAATTGAAAGTTACTAAAACTACTTTTTAAAAATTTTTATTTATTTTTATTTTATGTGTATAAATGTATCGTCTGCATGTATGTGAGTGCACCTGTGTAGTGCAATGCTGCGGAGGTCAGAACAGGGCTTCAGATTCCCCTGGAACTAGAGTTAAGGACAGTTCATAGCCGCCATGTGGGTGCTGGGAATCAAACCTGGGTCCTCTTCAAGACCAGTCAGTGCTCTTAACCATTGATCCATCTCTGCAGCCCTTGGAACTACTTCTATCTTTACCAAATTAAAGACATTGATGCAAAGTCTGACATGTCAAAATGTTGCAGAAGTCAGTGGCAGTGGGGCATGGGCCTGAGACACATCTCTACGTAGCCACCGCAGCAGCCTGAGGCCTTCTTTCCAGAGAACCCCCTATATTCAGGTGGTGATTGGATACTTGATTTGGTCACTGAAAAGAATTTCAAGACAGACCAGTAGGAATCAGACCTGGAGTTTCCTAGAAAGAAAGTTTAACATACATTTAAGCATGGGAGTTAATAGAATGACAAAAGCTTAGAAAAGGAGAATACACACCCAGGGGCATGAATGGGGGCTTCTAGACTGTAGCAATTAACTGACTCTGTTCCATCCAATTTCTGTTTCTAGTGCCTTCTGAAGCTACATCTCAAAGGGTTGCTAAGGAATCTTCTTTACAGAAAAATGAGATCATATGGTGGTTTCCTATGTGCATTGGATGGGAATAATAGCAAATGAGGTCACAACAGGTGCAGAGGAAGTTGAATGGCTTCACCATTAACAAAGAGTTAGTCTTGTTTGGGAGCATCCCAGCATTTCTGGGAAAGGAGTAAAGGCACTTTGAAAGCCACATAAACTTAGGCCTTAATTATGGTTCATTGTTATTTTTAAATTCGTATTTGAAAACGACAGGAACATTTATGTCTCTGTCAGCAACTTTCATGGCAAATGCTGTTAATTGTCCTGGAATTCTTGCTTTTCACTGGTCAGAGTTTTCAATCATATTCGTGAACAAGGAGCTCCTATTTTCTTCCTGTGCCCCCATAACTTTTCATGCTATTTTATTTTGCCTCCACAAGAAATAATTGCATTTTCCTTCCTCAAGTGGTACATTTTTCCTTATCTGCTTTTTCCTGCACTCATACCGTACCGTATTCTTTCGGTTATATGCTCTCATCTTCTCGATAAAAAATATTATGTATGTGAATGTGTGTGTCGGTTTCCAATGAGGCGAGAAGAAGGTGTCAGATCTCCTGGAACTGGAGTTGCAGGTAGTTAGTTGCCAGATGCCTTATGTGCGTGCTCAGAATCAAATTCTGGTCTGCCGCAAGAATAGCACAGGCTTCTCACAATTTAGCTAGCTCTTCCTACGCTGTCTTCACCTTTAAATTTTATATTTGCTGATTTTATACCTTTTCCTTTTGATCCTTTTCTCCACGGTGTATTAAGTAAATTCCATCTCTGGCTAATAGAAATTGTACTAAGGATGTCAAAACAAGGTCTGACTTAATATCTAGACTTAAGTCTTTCCTGGGGAAGGGGTTACAGAAGTGGTGTTCACCTGAATTTGTTGGTGTTTTTTGAGAGTTATTGAACTAAAAATCTCAATACCAAATTCCCTGTTGACTGTTGACAAGTCTCAGTTCCTAGAACCTGTCCTACCTAGAACCTGCTTTTCTAGTTATGCAACTCACGAAGAAAGAATCTTTTCTCAATATGAAAACAGTAATCTTTGGTGATCTCTTCACAGAAATGGTGTTCCGCCAGTGCTGCTTCATTTTGTTGGTTAAAAGCTTAATGTGTGTGTGTGTGTGTGTGTGTGTGTGTGTGTGTGTGTGCATGTGGAGATGGGGTGATTGGAGGTAATCCCAGAGTATTTCTCATTGACTCATAATGATTCTCATGTTATTAGATCTTAGAATTCCTGTGTTATCTTTGCAGGTTCCAAGTTAAGTGTCATCTTTGATACAAGCTGTTATTTCCATGTATTCCCATCACTTTGTAGTTGTGCTCTGAAGGATCTTTTGTTTCTATGCTAGAGTTTAGGAGAACAGCTCCAACAGTTTTATTTCCAATAGAAAAGGTAAGCCCTAGACTCTAAATTCATGGAGTGGATGGCAAGGGGAAAGTGAAAGTTATTCCTTTACATTTCACAGTAAGTTTATGAACTGTTTCTGGGGTAGGAGAACATGGATTATCTTGTGAGGAAGAAAAAGTGTTTGTTGAAAAAGTAAGGAATTCAAATTAAGGGGAACTTTGGAAAACAGTGCAGTGGATCTCATGTCAAGAATTTTCAAAAGAACAGCTTTATTGTCATAATTTATCTGATCATCTCATTCATGGTCACTGTCAAAAAAACCAATATTGTTTCTCCTCCAATTATGATTGAGTAGGAAATGGATCTGTGGACTTTGGGTGGTAATTCAACTGATAATTGGACTAATTATACTGCATAATGAATTTTCAATATCAGTTTATGATTCCTCAGAAAATTTGAAAGCTGTTTTAGTTTAGACTCTCAAAGGCATAGGCAGACCTCTGCACCAGGAGACTGTTACAATGCAGCATTGGGAAGAGTTGGTACATGGTCTTAGAGAAAAATGTCTTGCATGAGATTTCTTGCTATGCCAAAACATGCTCTATTTTGTAACATCAAATGGAAAGGTAGGTGGTAAGCAAGAAGATGCCCATAAAAGTGAAGGCACTGAATAAAACTAGAATAAGGGTCATAAGAGGGGCCATGTATCTCCAGAGTGATCATCACATGAATGTTCTGAGAAGAAGGCTCAGAGGCCTTTCCAAAGGATGATGTTTTTGTTATATAATCAATTGTCACTGAAACCAGTCTGTGCTTAGGACTCCAGCTTTTAACTTTTATTTATTTATTATTTTTATTTTATGTGTATGCGTGTATTGCCTCCATGTAGGTAAGTGCACCCGTGTCGTGCAATGCCCACGGAGGGCAGAAGAGGCTGTCGGATCCCATGGGATTGGAGTTACAGGACAGTTGTTAGCTGCCATGTAGGTGCTGGGATTCGAACCTGGGTCTTCTGCAAGACCAACCAGTGTTCTTAACTGCTGAGCCATCTCTCTAGCTCCAAGACTCCAGCTTTTAATGAGATCATAGAAAGATGATGTGGGGTGCATGTGAACCTTACACAGATACAGCTACATTGGTAGGACATTATACCAGAGAATAGACATGGGAAATTCATATATCCTTATCCACAATCAACAATGTACAGCAGTAATTATGACAGAATAAGATGTATAACATGATAATAATTAGGTAACCAAGAGGATAAGGCAAAGTTGTTGCTTCAAGGGAATAGTAATAATCACTAATATCATTGTGACAAAATATCTGAATATTGTCTCTTCACTACTCCTCCTTCATAGGTGGACTTAGGATCTTATTATTGCAATGGCACAATAAGAAGAAATGGAACAAATAGCATGTCTGCACCATGTCTTTACAGAGCTAAATAGCGGTAACTGGGGTGTGTGAAACACATGTTCTGTGAAATTCTCCAAATCAATCGTGATATATTGAATCATCAATGACTTTCCTCACCTATTCTTGTTCATGAAAATACATGAAAATGTGATAGAGATATTTTGCTAAGAAGGATAGATATTTGATGCATTAGGTACTTATTTAATAGTTCGTTATTTACAATAATCCAATGTACTTAATCTAGTAAACTTATGTATTTGTGTAGCAACTATGTCTTTAATATCTCTTCCATCTTAACAAAAGAATTATTGGGAGTTTCACAGAAATTGAAGAGATCAATATGTTTTCCAATAAGCATGCCTAAAGATGAAAAAAATATGAGATGAAATTGGTGAACGTAGCTGAAGCTTACTATCATAACTCTGGAGGTTAAAATCATGCCAGCTATTATTACACAAACAGAATGGAAATTGTTACATTTAGATCTCAATGACCCTTCCAAAGTCCCCCAGAGTGGTGCTATGAAGATGTGTTGGACACTATGTGGGTCTGCTGGGAGGACCTAGGCTCTGGGAACAGGGTGGGGGCAGTTACTGTGGAGGAGATTGGGGAGACTCTCGTGTCTTTGTATCTCTAACTTCCTGGCTACAGATGTTGATAACTTCTTGCTTCATGTGCTCCCCTCTATAACTACATATGTGTAATGCCCATCGAGACCAGAAGAGGCATCTCTCAAGAGCAGTCAGTGCTCTTAACCACTGAACCATCTCTCCAGGCTCAGTTTTGTGTTTCTGATCCCTAGACTTAGAATATCATGCACAAAACAAGACATTATCAATTTAATCCCTGTTATTTGCAGCACTAATGAGGTAGTCTTCATTGCTTCCAATAAATATGCAAAACATACATACCCATGTTCAAACTTTGTTTTGGATCAAGGGCAAGGAAATGTCATGAGACATTAAGACCATATGCCCAGATCACATGAGCAGCACATGACTCAGTGAGTGTGTCTACATTATTAAAAGGTAAGATAAGATTAACTTCTGGTTGCAAGGTTAAGTAAAAGCATCTGTCTACAATATTTTCATACTAAAGTCATTACCATACCCCACATCACAATGAATGAGTTATTTGTGAATCTCTCTTTAAAAATATAGAAATCTGATATCCTGGATACTTAGTAATTCATGGGAAACCACCAACATTTTGTGTAGCTAACATGCAAATCTCTATGCTTGTTCCTGTGAGACGTATAAGATACTTCTGGACATAAATGATCTTTTCTGAGATGTTGTCTAAGGTTGTCAGACTTCATAAAACCTCTATTTCTTGCAAGATTTGCTATTTGAGTTTCTGAATGTTAAGTTGGTAATATAGTATTCCTTTTAGATGACCACAGCTGAATTGGAGAGTAATCTGCTTTATTTTAGAAGGAAAGAGGTTTACATTTTAAAGGGCACACTCATTACACCTACAAGGGGGAATCACTGAAGCAAAAACTCCTTTGACGTCAAAAATATGTCTTAATTTTCTTTGAGCTGTGATAGAATTGTGTTTACCTGATAGATCCTTTTAGTTCATTGTTTTAAATTGAGGTTTTGTAAATGAGTACAACAGCTCTTAATTAAATTCAGACCCGCCATCCATATGTTCCTCTTCCCCCCACTAAATCTCTTGTATTCTGCCATATATGCTAAGTCCTATCTATTCATTCAAGCATTTGTACCCAAGTGTCCTTCAGTGCAAATGCTTCCACCAGAGTCCAGTCAGCCCATCTAGTGATCCTATGTAAGTCATACTCTCCCCCATTCAACAGCAATCAGTCCCTGATTGTTCTGAGTCTAGTACCCACCACAACTTATTTCTCTCTTCCCCTCTGGGCCCCTGCACAACTGAGTTGTGGTCCTTTCAATACTTTTACTCCATTTACTCCTTGCCATTGCCTACTTTAAAAAAAAACGTAAAGTGTGATACTTGTAGATGGTGTTTGACTAGTCTGTGGAGAAACCAAAGAAAGTCATGCATTTGGAAACGCTCCTACAAGTAGGAAATGTTGTTATAGGCCTGTCTCTTTATAGTACAGATACTGGGTCTGGAGAAATGGCTCATCAATTAAAAACACTGACTGCTTTTGTAGAGGACTTAGGATGGGTTCCCAGCACCCATGTGGCAGCTAATGACCATCCATAACTCCAGTTCCAGGGGATCTGAAACCCTCTTCTGATCTCAGCAAACACTGTATTACATGGGTGCACCTACCTACATGCAAGTTATATATTCATACACTTAAATAATAATAATAAATACACTATTAAAAATAATACTTTATATGAGAAATAGCATGTAATCCTACTTACTGAATTTCTTAATGGGATACATTGTGATATTTCAGTACAAGCATTCAGGATGCAGCCATACATATTCACCTGGATCTTCTCACCCCTTCCCAACTCATGTAATTACATTCAGGTCATTTTGATTATTTAGCTTCCATATATAATAGAGGGAATTTGACACCTCTCCAATATCTGTCAGTCCCACCCACTTTGCTCCAAATATCAAGACTTCAGCTTTTTTAATAGCTGGATAGTATTTCACTGTGTATATATTATACATTTATTCATTCTTTCATTAAAGGTTGCCTGGCTTTATTCCATATTTAAGTTCATTTTGATAGTGATGCAGTAACCATTGACATTTATGACCCAAGTAAATTTGCATCATATGGTAGATTTGTTTGTGGGGTGCGTGCATGCATGAGTGAGTGTGTCTCTGTGTGTGTGTGTGTAAGTGTGTGTGTGAGAGAGAGAGTATGTGTCCATGCGCCTTTAGGAATTATCCCTATTGTTCTCTATGACTATATTAATTTACAACTAAATAACATGGTAAAATTGCTCTGTCTCCACACTCAGGACTTTCTATTACCTTTTGATGATAGTCATTCTGCTGTTCAAACTCATTGTGGTTATGTTTTCATTTCTCTGAAGGTTAATGATTTGGAGAATTTTTAATATATCTTTTGGTTCTAGGTTTTATTATTATGAAAGGAGCTATTCAAATTCTCTTCTTCTGGTTCATTGGATAACTTGAATTTACACATTTTTTTCTGTTTTTGTCAGATACTATAATGAGGTAATTAATTTGATGAAGGGAATTACAAGACAAATAGGATTTATGCTATGCCATGTTTATTACTGCTGCTTTTAGCCAGGTATATAGTGAGAGTCAAAATCAGAGCAAATAGATTTGAGAAATGTGCAGCTTGGTCAGAAAAGAGCTGTGTTTAAAGTAGTGGACAAAGAGGGCTTCCTATTAAAAAAAATTTACCAAAAAAAGCCAAAAATGTGCAAAGGACAACAGTAATGCTGCCTTGAGGGTGTTTCAGAAATTGGTGAGACCCTACCCTTAGTGAGTCCAGACTGTAAAACTGAAGATTCATTTAAAAGATCAGCAAAAGAGTGCCTTCAATGCACTCTGGTGAAAAACGTCAACCTAGTGAAGTATTTTTTTTTTTCAGTGTACGTATTTCTTGATTTTTTTGTATTTTATAGAAACATCTTAGTCATCTTTATAAGCCCTTCCCCATGTACACCTCCCAGAGCCTATCAAGTCATATTTGTGTTCTCAGACGTCCCTCAGTGCAAGTTCATCCACTGGAGTCTAGTCAGGCTGTGTAGATTCTCTCCCTTAAGAACCATCAACTTTCCTTAACCCAGCAATAATCAGCAGACAAAGCCCAGTGGAGAACGAGGGACTGGGCAGCAGGTTCCAACCTTAGCTGAAGAACTATTAGGAATGCATTTTCTTATGTTCAGCTGCCCAGGTAATCCAAGGTCACTGTAGTCATAGTTCAATGTCCTTTCCTACTGTTGGCTGTGAAACTTGACATCATATACATGGGGCTATTCTTTTAGGCATGTAAGAGTTCCAGAAACAGGAAGGCTTTCCAGTGATATTTTTCAGGAAACATTGTCAGGGCATTCAGTACAAAGCAAGGTCCTTTTCCCTGTGAGAAGTCTATGAATGCATAGGCAATGCATAAAGCTGTGACGGTGAAGTGAGTTGCAATGGAGACCCTAGGGTGTCGAGTTTCCTGGAATGTAGGATATTTAATAAGGAAAGTTGAAGGCCACGAGTGTAAAAATCCCGAGTCCATGAGTGTTATAAATGAAAAAGCTAAACCTTGTTTGAGCTCATGTCACACTGTTGTGTACTATAGATGCTGTGCATGAAGCTACAGGCTCTACTGCTTGTTCTGAGGAGTTTTGATCTTGCTTTGATGTAATCTTTCCTTTTGATATCTCCATTACTTCATTTTGGAATAGGATTACCTACTTAGAACCATTGTACAGTGGAAGTACTTACACTTCTTGAGTTTTAGGGTCTCATGGTTGAGTTTCCCTTGAATCTCAGAGGTAATTTGAACTTTAGACTTCTAAACAGCGTTAAATCTGTTAAGAATTTGGGGACTACTGAAATTTTAAAAAAAAATGTATTTTACACTATTAAGTGGTCATGAGCTTTTGTGGGGTTATGGTAAGATGGTATGTTCTGAATCTGAAATGTCCCACACAAGTTCATGTTATGAATACTTGTTTCCCAGCTAGTAATGTTACTTGGGGAATCTGTGGAACCTTTAGGAGATGAGACTCTTTAGGAGCTAGGTCACCGTGTCAGGGCTTTGCATATAATATCCGGGCACTGGTTCTTAACTTGTTTTTCTGTTTTCCGGTCCACTGAGATGTAAACAACCTCTATCTCCTGCTGTCATACGCTGACCTCTACTTCATACCTTTTCTGAGTTGATATATTGAAACTTTGAAACAATGAGCCAATTGAGGTCTTGTTTCTTTAACTTGTTTCTATCACTTATAGTTTCATAGCAATGCAAAAGCAGCACAGGAGCTTAGAAGAATTAAAAATGTGTGAGTCTATAGTCCCTCCCAGTCATCCTTACGATCACAGTCTCACATGCTTGTTTCTAAGACTTGACATTTTTTTAAATGGTAGAAGTTGAAGTTAATCTCAAGAATTTATTGATGATGGGTTAAAAATCATTATATCTTAAAATGATTATTTATTATGCTTACATGAAAAGCAATTTTACAAAAAATACTTCACTGTAATCAAATTTCAGCATATTTTAGTATTCAATGATGCCATTGCTATAAATTTATAAGGACATATTTATAGTGAATAAATAAACAAAATCTCATGTCTTTAGTACAAACTTTAGGCACTATAAGGGCCCATCCAAATTTCATGAAGTATAATCATGTACTGTTTTCAACTATTATTTGTAGAAATATTTCACTACAAACATTAAATTACAATATAATTTTGTAGCCTGCCTAAGACTAGGACACATTTTGTCTATTCATTAAAGATTATTTCATCATATTCCTAACTTACTGATTGAAATTTTGAATTTAGAATTATTTTTTTTTGAAATTGGCCTGGGGTGAATAGTAATAATGTGATATTTTTGATTTAAACTAAAATTCCTCAATTAGTAATTCATGAGATCAGAGAAATAAAAGGACTCTACAACTTTGAAATTTAGCTGTTCAGAATATGTTAATTGATTTTTATGATAGCACAGACTCTTTTATAACCATGGCCCTAACTTCTAACAGCAACAGGGAAAAAAAAAAAAAAAACAAAGAACATGAGGAGGACCCAGAAGAAGGCAAATGCTGTGAGAGCTTAAGACCTTGCATGCATTTTTCAGTGAGGTGGCCTGATATTTCATAGAGAAAATAAAAATCGAGAAAATGCAAAACAGCCGAGACAAGCCTGCGCTCTTCTCATAGAACCCTACACCCACTTTGAATGTTTTAAGTGTTTCTTCCCCACAGCCCATAGTTTCCCATCAAGGTCTCCTTGTGTGGAAATTTTAAGGAAGTTTAAGACGTCTGAGTCTTACTAATGTGGTACATGCACTGCAGTTATTAGAAACATATGCTAATGTTTAGTAATCTGAGTTTTATGCTACAATTCTACAATGAGTAAAATGAGTTTTATGCAATAATCTACAATGAGTAAAATTTTAACTTTGGGCAAGTTGATCAATTTTTAAGTCTTTCTTTTGTAATTTGTAGAAATGGACTGCATGTAAGTTGCACATAACACCAGCTGGTACTGAAAAATTGCCACAGAGAAGTTCAGTGCAATTACTGATGCTGCTATTGTTGTTGTTGCTATTATTATTATTATTATTATTATTATTATTATTATTATTATTCTTGAGAGAGGGCCTCCCTATCGCCCCAGGTGGCCTGGAACTCACTATGTAAGCTAGGTTGATCTTGAACTCACAGAGATCCACCTGTTGATGCCTCCCATGTGCTGGGATTAAAGGCGTGCACCACCAACCATGCCCTCCTTAAAAATCCTCTTTTTTAATATTTCAGTTTTATGTTTTCCTCAATAGCTACTTCTTAGTGAGAACATTCAGATTTTCTTGTTTTTACTCATGAGCTGTGACTTAGCCTAACTTATCTAATACCATTCATTACTGTTGAAGTAACTTTATTTTACTGCTTAACTAGGTGATTAATTAATTGCACACTTCCCACTACTAGCATTATAACTCAGGACAGGGACAGAATCACTGGCATTGAGAATGTATGCAGTAAATAGTATTTAAAGTGCTGCTGCCCACTACTATTAAAATGCTGCAAATATTATACTATCAGAAAAAATCCTTAGATTAAAGGAATCTTACATTAAAATTACATCTGAACATTGACCTAAATAAATCTATTAGCCAAAATCAACATTAGATTTGGCAATAGATGGTAGCTAATTCATTTTAGTATTAACTTGACAACAACATTTTTTAGTTATGATTTGAGCATATATTTCATTACAGCTATCTGAAACTATAAGTACCACTTTCCTATATTGAATAAAAATTTTAAATGCACACCCTATGTGATCTTTCTCCTTGCCTCCAATCTTTCTCTTACTAACCACTGTGCCAAGAGAATTCTCAGTCTTTTTTATTCTCAGTCTTTATTCTTTCAACAAAGTGCCAGCATTTGTCACAGATCTGCTCTTATGCTAACTTCCTTTCCCATAGCTCATAATGAATAACCTAACATTAAATAATTCTTAAAGATGATGTCACACACTGTTTAGCTGCATCTATTACACCTTCTCTGGTATACCTTAATATAAACTTTATTTAACTTTTTATTATTTAATTAATTTATCTTTTGAGGATGTCATATGTAAGTACTATATTTACATCATATCCCATATCCATTCCCTCATACATCTCCTCCCAATTTCTCTCCACTCTCCATTTCTTGTCTTTTTCTTTAAATATTGTTACATATGTAGTATGTATGAACACATCCTTCCAAGTATATTTAATTTTGCTATCATGCACATGTGTTTAGAGCTGATCACTTGGGATTGGATAACCTATCATACATCTTTTTCCTGGAGAAAACTAATTCTCCCACTCTCAATATTCTTTGATTGTTTGAAGCATTTCATCTAAAGGCATGATCTTGTGAAACTTCTCCCATTCAAGTGGGCATGTCAACTGGTATCCTCTTTAGGCCATCATGTTGAGATTTCATGGGTTCAGGATCTTTTACAGGTCTGGAAGACACTACCTAACATCAGATATCCTGGTCCTCTGGCTTTTCAAGTCTTTATACCCCCTCTTCCATGGTGTTTCCTGAACCTTAAGTAGAGGGGTTACATTTTAGATATGTCAGTTGGGCTGAGTTTCACATGGTCATTTATTCTCTACAATTTTACCAATTGCGGATCTCTATAACAGTCTCCATTTGTTGTCAAAAGAGTCTTTTATGATGAGGGACAAGAGCTACAATTATCTGTGGGTTTAAGGATAAGTATTTAGAGTACAGTTAGGAATTGTGCTGGTTTAGGAAAATGATAGTAATGTGTCCTTCTCTAGGGCCAATGACCTCTGTAGTCTTGGATATTTGGCTAGCTATAATCAGGCATGAATTCCCCCTATTTAATGGTCCTTAAGTACAATTTGAATGCCACTGGGTCCCCCTAGGATAAAAGTGCAACTACAGTACCAAAAAACTTAGTTACATGACCCAGCTATAACACCGCTTACAATATACCAAAGGGCTCAATATGTTACTACAAAGATACTTGCTTAGCCATGTTCATTTCAGCTCTTTTCAAGTCCCTAAGAAACTGAAGCAAGTTAATGTCCATTTACTAAAGAATGGAAAATGAAAATATGATCCATATACACAATGGAATTCTATTCAGCTGTAAAGAAAAATTAAATTGCAAAATCTGCAGATGAATGAATAGAATTGGAAAACATTATACTGACTAAGGTAACCCAAACTCAGAAAGACAAACTCCATATGTTATCTGTTATTTATGGATTGTAGCTCTGAATCTGTAGTAACTACAGAAGCCAGGAAATTAGAAAGATTTCATGGGGGGTGAAGGGGGAGAAGGAGTTTAGAGGGCAGATAGTAGGGAACAGGTGCCATTAAGGAAAAGTAAATATGGGGAAGAGCTTTAACTGGGAAGGAGGGAGTGGGGCTTGTACAATGGGAAAGAGGAGGGAGAGATAAATGACACCAAGGGAATATGAGAAAACCATAAACACTCTATAAGCATACTCTATAACACATGGCATGTGTGTGTGTGTGTGTGTGTGTGTGTACATTTGCAGTGTATTGTCATACATGTGACATATGACATACAGGTGACAGTGCTTTCCCCAAGTACCACAAACTGTCAAAACCCCAGTGGCAGACACGGGAAAACTCCCTTTGAGTTGTTGGTCTTTGGTAGTCAAAGAGACTCTCCCAAAATATAGGCTATTGACATTGTCCCTGGTAACCTCCCAGAATTTGAAGGTAAAGACCCTGCTGTAACTACTCCTCATACTTCAGTCACAGACCTTGGAGGAATTCGCCTGAATTTGGTCTGAAATCTTGTCCCTGAGGACTAGCTCTGCTGGAATCAGAAGCTGCTACCAAGAGAGAAAAGCAAGCGATGATCCTTCCCAGCTGTAAAGATTAACAGCCACAACAATGACCAGGCCAAAAGACAACTTTTTATTATTAATTTACTTGGTAATGTATATACAAAAGCTCAGTGACCATCAAATGAGCAAGCTCTTTCAAAATGCAAGCAGTTTTACTCCTTTAGTAAACAAAGCTCTGCTTAATTTTGACTGAGGAGTCTAGGCAGAGTAGTAAAGTAATTAACTTCCAAATTTAAGGTTTATTTTCATGTTATGCCATTTGTATTTTCACTTAAAAGATATTTGAAACATGTCTTTTTGAAAGAAATAAGGAAATATCAATTTAAACAATGCCACTTGCTGAGTATGTATGAAAACTCCATTGATCATATTAGATGCATAATTTCAACATGGTAAAATTATTTTACTTACACCTGACAGTAAGTAATTTGGATTATTTTCAAATAATTGTTCATTCAGATCCTGAATGCATATGTCTTTTTCTATCCAAGTATACTGTGATTTTGCATCACCAGGATATATAACATAACAATTATTCATATTGTAAATATTTAGGCTTTTAGGGCCATACTTTCCCTCCCATTTCCCTCCTTCTTCTATTGGATATTAGAAATGGTAGATCTTTGATGGACTGTTTCTTACATTTTTGTACACTTGTATATTGGAAATATTCTGTAGCATGACTCAGATCAAATTTTGCAAAGACTTATGGAAGTTGCTATGTATTGATTATTTTTCTTTGCTGTGCCCTAGTCTCTCCAATCATCATAAAATCAGCTATGTTCAGTGTAAATGCTGTAAAGTATTATCACAGAAGCAACTGCAGAAAATCCTCAAAAATAATTCAGAGACATCTCTGACATTTATATTAATAATATGTGAATTTTCTTTATATTGTGCCATCTTAAATTATATCTTATACATTATGTATATACTTTAATATTCATTGAATCTAAACAAATATAAATTCTGCTGAAGTCATGCCCCTGTGAAAAATAAAATATTTATGTCCCAAATCATCCTACTAATGTTGCTTGTATCAACATGTACTCATGGCAACATCCAACAATGTGTTAAACACCAAGAATACTAACACATCTTAAATATTGGAATTATGAAAATTCTCATCTCCATAACTGACAGCATTCTCACACGGAAAAGGTAAGTGATTAATTGTCTGATGTTGAAGTCCTTGGACAGAGAAATGTTAGCTCTGATGAATAACATACAATTCAGGGACTCAGTAATACTGAAAAATAGTCAAGATAAACTAAATGGAAATATGTTCCTAGAGAGAGAGAGAGAGAGAGAGAGAGAGAGAGAGAGAGAGAGAGAGAGAGAGAGGAGGTGTATAAGACATAAGGAATTCTAAAGTTCATTAGCCAGGACCAATGGACAGGAGTTAATACTGCCCATGAGGAATGTTTATGATATTTTTTTTTCTTTTGGGGTTTTCTTTTTCTTCCTCACAGTGAAGCCTTCACCCTTACAGCTATTAAAAAATCAGATCATAAGATTGTATGTATTCATGGTAATATCATAGATGCTGCATTCATTTAAAACTTACTTTTACAGAAACGTTTAAATTAACATTTTAATGAATAAAATGACAACTGTAGTCTATAAAGGTAGATATACAAACCTGACTCCCACAGTTCAACTTTTGTCAACTTGGTAACCCACACAACATCTCCATCCACATACCTCATCTCCATACCTCATCCGCATACCTCATCCCCATACTCCATCTCCATACCTCATCCCCATACTCCATCTCCGTACCTCTCCCTATACTCCATCTCCGTATCTCATCCCCACACTCCATCTCCGTACCTCTCCCCATACCTCATCTCCGTACTTCATCTCCATACCTCATACCCATACTCCATCTCTGTACCTCTCCCCATACCTCATCTCCATACTCTGTCTCCGTATCTCATTCCCATACTCCATCTCTGTACCTCATGCCCATACTCCATCTCCATACCTCCCCATACCTCATCTCCGTACCTCATCCCCATACCTCATCCCCGTACTTTATCCCTATACCTCATCCCCATACCTCATCCCCATACTCCATCTCTTTACCTCATCTCCATATTCCAATCGTGTCAAGTTAGCGTCCCCAGACTTCCCTCAGTGAAAGTTCATCCACTTGGGTCTAGTTAGCCTACATAGATTCCCTCTGTTTAAGAAAGTTAACTCTTCCTCACCAGGTCATAATCAGCTGCCAATAATTTTTTGACTACAATTGGGATTATTGCCTATTTCCAAAGTTCTGGGCTAGACAAATATAACTTCTTAATGTGCAAAATATGGACCCTTATATTTACAAACACATATTCCTGTCACCATGCATCAAAAAAAGCTTCTTTTGGAAAAGATGGAGACTATTACATAGTTCCACAACTGCTCACACAGACATTATCCAAAGAAGAAAAATAAAAAGTTCATATTCCCATTGCTTATAATACAAATTACACACAAACAAAAAAATGGTTTTCTAGAAAGTATTCAGATACTTGGGTACTAATCCCTCTTGTTAATATTCATGTTTCCATTGCTAATGATGAAAAGAGAACTACTAGACAGTTTACCTGAGACAAGGAGAATATAATGAAGTAAATAAACATATTACATATGCCAATGTAGAAATACTTGAAAATTGTTCATAAAATTAAGGAATAAATACTCACAACAATTATTTCTCATAATATTTAAATAGTGAACATGGGGAAGTCAGAAGACAATGCATGGGAATTATTTCTCACCTTCCACCATATGGGTCAGGCTTGGAAGCAAGTCCTTTACCTACTGAGCCATCTTCCTGGCCCTGGGAAATGATATAACCCATTAAATAAATGAGCAGAAAATGAATGAACACCTGAATGGAAAATTACTGACTTATGTCTTTATCTCATCAAATACCTAAAATTTTATTCAATACAGAAAATTGATCTAAATGTAAAACCTACAGTTATAAAATCATTACAAGTGATATCTCAGCTTTACAGGTTAGAATAACGGGCCCAGCAGGCTGTATGTGCTCTGAATTCACATAAACGAGTGGCATTGTTCCTCTCTTTGTTAAATCAGGAGAGGTCAAAGTAAGACATGCTTCTATAAGGGGACCCATGTGAGCTGAAATTTCCAACTGCCACACAATTGTGGCTACTTCTGCCTCTGAGAAATCAAAGAGGAGAGCTACTTATTGAACACTGTGATTAGTCCTATTTGACAATGAGAAAATGAACTGCTATAACATGATGGGAGTAAAAGTGTATGTAGAACACAAGATGTCCTTTAAATCATCTTTGAGTGAAACCATGCCCAGTGGCTAATAGGAGTAGGAAATCACAGCGGTGCTGTGACCAGACTGCCAATATCATTCAGTGGTGCCAATCAACACAAAATATTTCCTTTAGCAATGGCAATTGTGGTCAACTCACCAGGAAAGATTCACACCACAGGGCAGGGAGTATATGGAGTGGGTAATTTATTTTCATTCATTCATTCATTAATTCATTCATTCATTCAGACTTGGTCTTACTTTGTTGCTTAGGCTGACGTAAAGGCCACTATGTAGCCCAGGCTGGCCTCATCTTTGGTCTTATCCTTTGGCTTCATCCTCCAAAGTGCTAGATAAAAAGCATAAGCCATAGCATCTACCATAATGGGTAGTTTTAAGTACAAAGGATGACTTAACCACTTACAGATCCTGCACACTCATGCACATACATATACATAAATAAAGAAATATAGAATTAAATTAAAGTTTATCTTCTCTCCATTGAATTAAGAAAAAAATGAAGTGTTAGTTTTACTAGGCCAGGTCATTTAGTGTGGAACAGCTAAATATGGCAATGGATCCAGAGGCAGAGCAGGCCAGGATCATTTATTTAGCTTTTGTTTTTTGTGACTTTTTGTAAATATCAAATAACAGCTATGGTTAGTGGAGAAGCATTATTGCTGGTCTTAGGTGGATAGTATTTAATTCATAGTATAAAGTTATACTAAATATTTTTAAAGATGGTTATGCTCTTATTAAGGACATTTTCCTATATATTTAATTTAGCAGGGATTGGTTTTGAATTTGTTTAATGATACTTTGTTTTTAAGAGGTTTAGATTTTTCAAAAGGTGCAAATTGAAGAGTTATTCTGCCTCCTCCTTTCAGAGAATGCTGCATCCTCCTTATATATATATCTCTATGCTGTAGTATTGGTGATGATGATTGTACAGTATAGATGCAGCTTGCTAACTAAACCCAAAGCTGATTTACATTTCATAAGTTTTCACTACTGTTTGTGTGTGTGTGTGTGTGTGTGTGTGTATGTGTGTGTGTGTGTGTATGTGTGTTCTAAAATTCACTGAGGTTACCTTCCATGTCTCCTTCATTCATCTTGCTTACATCAGTTTTCCAGACCTTATTTTGTATAATATTCATAATGTTTGGAGTCTTATCTGGGTTCTTTGGAATCTTCAGTGTTTGCTCAGGTATGTTATCAAGGTTTCATCCCACCTTTCTTTTGTTCTGGATCTTCAACTACATTTGATTACACCATTTGACAGAGCATCACAAGCTGATGATGCTTTGTTTACGTTTCCTCTCTGAGAACAATTTCTATCCATCTTTTACTACGTGTTTAAATATTTTATTTATTATTTTTATTTTATTTTATGTGTGAAGGTATTGCTTGCATGTATGTAAGTGTACCTGGGTCATGCAATGCTCTTTGAGGTCAGAAGAGGTCATCTGATCCCCTGGAACTGGAGTTACAGACTGACAGTCAACATGTGGGTGCTTGGAACTGAACCTGGCCAGGTGTTCTGCAAGAGAAACCAGTGTTTTTAACCACCAAGCCATCACTAAAGCCTCTACTATGTTTTTATTAATAAATTTAAAACAGCTTCTGAATGGACTTATATGTTGATTTTACTATATATACCATGGGAAAATCTGCTCCTATTACCCATTTATTCTCTGGATTTTTTTTCATTATCTAAATTTTACCCTTCATATTTTATAATACACCAGGTACTTTATATAAATAATAATAGTAAATAAAAGACAATACTTATGTTTTCTTTCCTCTGTATAATGAAAGTTTTATTATTCAGCAAAATTACTGGGTAAGCATTCATCATGGAAGTTCATCTGGACCTAACTAAACCTATGCTTGAATTGGATTGAATTTTCTGATATTAAATGTACTTAGATGTTGTCTCTTGAAATTCGACATAAAATTCCCAACTTTCCTTGATGATATAATTGAACAATTATATCAACCCTGATAAGATTTGAATTGTATAGAGTTGGTTTGCAGGTTTGTTAGTTCTGCTTTTTGCTTCTGAGTAGTTTCTATTTTCTTATGAATATGGAACGAATGTCTAATAAAAGTACAAGGTAAATGTCTAAAATTTACACAGTTTCCCATGCATGCTAGTGCTCTTTTTTCATGTACACTCTCTGCGAAGAATATTGTGTGCTAGACATTTATGTTTTACATATAATTCTGAACATTATTTAATCCTTCTGAATCTCTCTGCTCCTTAAAAAAAGGATTTTAGTAGCCCAGTAAAATGATAGTTATACCTTTTTCCAAACTAAAGTAGGAAATTTAAAATGATCAGACAGTGATTTTTAAAACTGTTTTATTAGCTAAGTCTTATAATGAACTTAAAGTAAATTAAAGCTGCAGTTTTTCTAAGGAAAAAGAAAACACTGCATACTGAAATCTTTAGTCAGTCTCTAGACTCCTGACATATATGTATGAATGAATGGGGTTTCTGAGACTGGATTATTCTTGTCAATGTAAAAATATGTTAGTACAAGACTAAGATTGGAATGGGCTGACAGTTAGGGTGTTGTGCATCACTGAGTACAGAGGGACTCACACCCTGTCCTTATCATAGGCCTTTTCCACTTTGTTAAGATACCATGATAGAGAAATTAGATAAACAAAGTGCTTTTCCTGAATGCAATGCTTACCCCTTGTCTGTCCTTAGCAATTTCTTTAAGCTATTGTACAATCCTTGCAAAAACTTAATTCATCAAATTAACAGCCAAATTTTAAAAACTTTTTAAAAATTTATTACATTTATTTTGGGTGTGTGAAGGTATTGCTTGCATGTACATAAGTGCACCCATGTCATGTAAGGCCCATGGAAGTCTGAAGAGGCTGTCGTATCCCTGGGACTGGAGTTACTGACAGTTGTTAGCTGCCATGTGGGTGCTGGAATTTGAACCCTGGTCTCCTGCAAGAACAACTAGTGTTCTTAACCACTGAGCCGTTTCTTCAGCACCATGAACAGTCGTTTCTTAGAAACAAGATCATGACATGAAAACACTTTAATGAAGTTAGAAAATCAAGTGATGCACACTTTTTCCAAAACTGTGGTTGTTCATTTTTTGTATTTGTCTCCTTAGAAATGATAAAATAATTAGAAAAATTATTCATCTTTTAAAAAATATTACCATTTATTTTTTATTTTATGTGTATTAATGTATTGCCCACATGTGTGTAAGTGCACCTGTGCTGTGCCATGTCCGTGGCGATTAGAAGAGGGCATTGGATCCCACTGAACTGGAGTTACTGGTAGTTATAAGCTGCTATGTGAGTGCTGGGACTTGACCTGGGGTCCTCTATAAGAGCATCCAGTGTTCTTAACTGCTGAGCAATTTCTCTTACCCCCTACTTCAACTTTTAAACTAAAGAACTTTGTGACAATTGGTGGAACATTCAAACATTTGGTTTTCTACTTATTTCTCTTTGGTATCAGCTCAGGGCTAAATGATGTCAAATGACAAAACTCATTTTAGATTGAGAATTTTCCTGACCTGCATTTTCTTCACTGAAAGTTGAAAATCAACAGCTTTTAAAAATATTCTTCATTAAATTAAAGCACTTATGATAGTAGTTCATCCAGAATAAATTGTTTCTGTGTGTTTTACATTATCATCCTTAAGCCAATCTACTGACATTCTGTGTTATTTCCTAACAGGGTCCTCCATATTCCTGGGAACATGCCTTTAATAGAGAACTTCAAACAATAATATATGTACTTGATATTTATGGCTGAGTTTTAAGAAGGCTTCAGGATTCCTGAGGAAGAAAAGTACATTTCTATGTAACAATGCATTAAATTCTTTGATGATTATCTAATGATGGCTGAGAACAAATTCAAGATTTTGCATTCTTGAAGCTTCACTACCTGGTTAGTATTTTCATTGACACCTAAACTGAATCCAGGGGAACACTGAATAACTACAGAACTAAATATCTCATTCATGAATTGGAATGTTTGGACAGTGAATGGTGCAGCATGTAAAAGTGCTTACTGCACCAGCATAAGGACTTGTGTTTGGTCCCTGGAAGTCATGGTGGACAGAGAGAGCCAACTTTGAGATGTTGTTCTCTGCTTTCCACTCATGCATGCTGTATCATGCTTATACACACACACACACACACACACACACACACACACACCACTTACACATCATAGACACATACATAGCAAATAATAAAATTCAAAGTATACAAAGAAGTAGAGGAATTGCCAGCTGTATGGACGTTGGGAGAACAGGCTGGAGAGCTGTCAGTTCTGACTCACATCTGTCTATCTCCCTTGTATAGCCATAGAGACTCAGAAGATGAGGAGTTTATTTCCATCTCCTAAATCTCATGCAAGCACTTCCTGGGGGGAACTTTAATTTGGAAATTGCTGAGAGTAATCATTTTGATGACAGAATGACTTGGCACACCAAAAAGTGTAAAGATAAAAGGCATAATATGGACTTTATGGAGCTGAATATAAACACCAGTGAGGCTGATAGCTAAGGGGAGTGCCTGAAAAATGCAAAAGCCATGTGTAAAGCAGGAAATAAGCACAGTAAAAAAAAGAATGGGCATGGACCAATAATGTGCTTTGCTGAATTTCCCTTATACAGCTCTGTTCCGCATGTGAGTCAGCGCTCCTTATGTGGTTGCACACATTATGTACCCTGGAAATTCCCACAGGGAGCAAAACTACATTTTTCAGACAGGAATGAGTCACTTAGATTGTACAATTTGTCATTGCATTAGACTAAGAATCTTCTTTTGAAAGATGTGGATATATACTATCTTAAAATAAAGATTATTTATCATAATTAAATTCTCTGTGTATACAAACATCTTTTATACAAGTCTTATACCTAACAATATATTATAATGTATTTTTCAAAAAATGTATAAATATATACGTATATGTATATATACTCGAGTACAGAAATTTGATGGGGGTTATTAAGGAGGTCACAGACATATAAGATAATTTTTAATATTTTATTTATTATTTTTATTTTATGTCTATGTGTATTGCCTGCATGTAGGTAAGTGCACCCATGTCATGCAATGCCCCCAGAGAACAGAAGAGACAGCCAGATTCCCTAGAACTGGAGTTATGGACAGCTGTTAGCTGCCATGTGGGTACTGGGATTTGAACCCAGGTCTTCTGCAAGAACAGTCAGTGTTCTTAACTGCTGAGCCATTTCTCCATCCCTGCATATAAGAGAATCCTAATATGATCAAAATATACTGTACTAAATTCATGAAAATTAAAATAAAGAAATAAAACACTAAAAACTATTTCAAAATTCAGTAGAGATATTCAAGGCAATAATAATATTATTGATAAATCAAAATTTGAGATGAACAATAAATTATTATTAATAAGAAAAATTAAATTAATTATATGAACAAAATAGAAATATAAAATGGATATATATGTATGCACGTGTATATTCATACATGTAGTTTTATATATATATACATAAATGCAATATAAGCAGTATGTATGAATATTATTTGTGAATAAAGGACGATAGATAATAGAAGGCCTGATTTAGATCGATAGATAGATAGATAGATAGATAGATAGATAGATAGATAGATAGATGGAAAGATGGATATACAACCATACAGATATATGAATATACACATATACAACTGTAGATATGCTTGTACTCTATTGTGGGATACTTTCTGGTTCTACACTGTCACATTAGAGTTATATACCTGCCCATGACTTGATAGATCAGCTCAACATGATGATATCTCATATTCAGAATTCTCTTCTAGTTACAAAATTGTAGAGTATCTTAATGCTTATTAGAAATTTTAATTTTATTTCCCAGGAGACAACTCTGGACATAATTTTGGAGTCAGCCTCTTTTTTTCCCATATGTATTACTATATTTTTAGTGGTTACATATATTTTGATAAAGCTACTCTTCACCTCCTTAAACTACCATTGCTTCTGAATTTTGTTTTGGGGTCTTAGTTTTGGTCTCCAATTTCCACTAACACATTTATAGAGTGGAAAAATATATTGTGATTTCTAACTTCATTATAACACACAAATGCATAGGATTATAAGGACAAATTTCAAAAGGCAGTAGAATAGTACAATAATTTTCATCATATTAAATACATAATTTAAAATGTAAGCAGATTATACTGCCTGCAAGGTACAGAATACAATTCAAACCACAATAACCAAAACAAACATTAAAATTAGAAGTTTTAAGGAGTTCAAGGTTACAAGGGTGCTTCTACTTTTCCCCAAGAATCATTTATATGGGTTCCGTAGACTCTGAAAATCTCTCCCTCCTCTCTCTTTCTCTCTCTGTCTCTCTGTCTCTGTCTCTGTCTCTCTCTGTGTCTCTGTTTCAGACTCTGTGCGTGCATCTGTGTGAGTATGTCCATATCATTCATGCCATCACTGAAGTTTCACTTTCTTTCCTTCCTAGTCATACTAAGAGCTGAACAATATTAATAAAATAACACGTGAAGACATAATTCCACAATTCATATTTTTCCTTAAAGCCATGACTGAGAAATTTTATTTATGTCTTTCCCAGAACATGAAAATATTCTATGCTTTTTAATTTATCAGCCTTCCAATTAAACCCTCTATTCCCTACAGGAATTTCTCTCAGCTAGTTTTTTGTGAAAGAAACTAACACAGTAAATAATAAGGTCTAAATAGAGTGAAATGCCTTTAGGTTATAGAATGCTTTGTCTAATAGAGTGGATAACAACTAAACACATGCATCTATTCTAGAAAGCTGAGGATTGCCTAGCTTAGTATGTGGGCAATAAAAAATTGTTGCAAGATTCTAAAACTAAGTCCTTTTCTTAAACTTTATCATTTTCAATTTAGAGAGCAAGACAGTATTTTCTCTAAGATTGTATTCTTGAGCAATATATCTAAGGAGAATGACAAATTACTGAATATCTAAGAATATTATGATAAAAGATATGCATGTCATATAAGAGCCAAATCTGTGGAAATTTGGTTTAACCTTGATGCAATGAACTTAAAAAATATTTTTGTTCTTTTTTTGAATTTCTGTGAATTTCATATAACAAATTTTGATTCTATTTATCCCTTCTCTTACTGGCACCTCTCCTGTAGCACTCCTGCCAGATCCCATGTACTCTGCCATATACGGTAATGTCTATAGAGTTAACTCTGTGTCTCTAAGTGTCCTTCATTGTCTTTCCATCTACTGGAGCCTGGTTAACCTATCTAGTGATACATCCTTAAAGAAAACCAACTTTCCCTCTCCCTCTGGTCATCCTCAGCTAGTGTTGTAGCTTCTTGCCAATTCCAACAAGTCCGTGCTGGGATTTTGTTTGGCTTCTCATTCCATATGTCTTGTGCATGTTGTCACCTTTACTGTGAATACATATGAGTAACTACCCAGTTTCTGGAAAACTCTGATCTCTCTGGTTACCCACAGGTTCTTCCAATCTTTCTGCCCCCTCTTCCACAATAATTCCAGTGCCTTGGGTGGCAGAGTTTTGATGTACTTGTCCTATTCAGGGTTAAGCACTCTGAAGTCTCTTATTCACTGCACTTTGGACAGTTGTGGCTTTCTGGGTTAATTACCATCCTTTGCATGAGGATGCTTCACTAATGAGAGTTGAGAGATGCATTAATACATCTTTTTCTCCTGTTCCAATATAGTCCCTGAGCCTTAGGTGTAGAGGTTGTGTTGTAGATGTGTCACTTAGGGCTGGGTACCTCACAGATACTTATTCTTTGTTCTTGTGCGCATGTGGAATTTTGAAATATTCTTCATCTGTTGCAAAAATAAGCTTCTTTGGTGAGTGTTGACAAGTACACTTGTCTGAAAATATAAGGATAAATATTTAGAGTGCAGTAAGAAATTATGTCGTTCTAAGGATGTGACAAATGATAGATTTTCTCTAAGATCTACGACCTCTATAGTCATCTGTATTTGCTATACCACACATGAGTTCCCGCCAATTAAATAAATCCAATTAAACCCAGGATAAAAGTTACCCTACCACACCAGCAGGAGTTATTTTCAGGACTTGTCATTGTGGTTCATAGACTGTATAGCTGGATGGAATCACCAGTTGGTGTTTTCCCTTGACAATGTGCTTCATGACTTTGTTTTGTAATACATTCAGAGAATAATGCATCTGTAATATACTATCTTGTATGTTTAAAGGAGTTATGTCATTGGGTACATTGAAAATACTTATTCAATGACAATAGCAAGAATGTTAATCCTAATTATACCATTAACTTTTCCATATACATAGAGATCTAAATACTACTGGGGAACTTTAAAATATGCCTGATTTAAATAAAAGCATAACCTATAACCACAAAAATTACAAATTCTTTCCTGACTTAACTAGGGGAAAAATAATTCCAGACTGTATTATTTAACACTCAGTTGAACCAGTGCTGTTTCTTTCTGTACATTTCAGAGTAAACTTAATTGTTCCTGCCACCTTGACATTTTTACTGGTTTATGTGCCTCATCAGTTCAAAACATTTACTTCTGTGACTGCTGAACCATTGTGCAAATTGGTTCCTGTGATCAATATTCTTTCTCTAAAATGGAAGAAGTCATACCAGGTGTCTGGTAATGTTTATTCAGTGAAAGCAGTTCATTTTCTACTGTTGACAGTGGCACAGTGACACTCCATTTTGGGTTTTTAATCATTTAAACCCTTTCCTAAGAAAGGTACAATTTAGAGTAAAAAGCGAAAAGAAGAAGCTCAATGTGCTATCAAATAAAATCAGCCAATCAGTCAACATAGACGCCCTCTTCATGGCAATCAGCAACAGCTGTAACTTCATTAAGGCTATGATTCTGCAGGTGTTCGTAGGGGTCTATAGCAGAATAAGTCCACTTATTTAAAATGTTTTGAAGCTTTATAAAGTCTCTATAGACAAGATTAGGGACAAAGTTCATAGGATTTTTCAGACTTTGTTATGAATACCAACATACTTGGGTAAAAGAAAAAGAGCTCAAAACTAGAAATGTTTGATAAACACCATTCTTGTATTTGTAAGACAGGTTCTAATGGTCTGATCACCATGAGACGTGATAGGTAGAAACTACAAGTGATTTATGCAGTTTTCAAATACTTATGAAACTATTCTTTTGCAATCACCAGCTTCAATCTGTTTATCATAGCAAATATACTTAAGATCAAATATATTTGGAAGTATAAATATTTGGAAATATAAAGTCATAACTTTCAAATTTCTTTTCAAATATGCATTTTTTTAAAATGCTGGTTTCCAAACAAGTAAATGTTATTTAGCTTACATTCACCAAAGTGTTTCTGAGAATGAGCAGTTCTCCCTCCACCTGCTTCCACTCAGACCTGCTGTATCAGATAAATTTTGCTTTGAGGGTTTTCTTATTAATGACACTATTGCATGTCATTTGCATGATGTAAGTTTGCATGATACTCTGAAGTTGAAGTGTTCTGTGTGTAAGAGCTTAGTGCCATGACTGTTTTTGAACTTCGTGGTAGGCAACATCTGAGAGTAGCCTATGAAATTATTCTCCTAGGATTATATTAATTGTTTGAGTGGGACTCATCATTAGGATGACAAAGTATTGACCTTATTTAACAGAAAGGGTTTCAGTTGTCCTTCCTATTTTTCAATAAAGTCATAACAGAAACTTATGGCAAGTAATACCTTGGTTGGCAACTGACTTATTAATTGAAAAAGTAGAAAGTATAATGAAATAGGATAATTTTACTAAAGGTGTTAGAAGAGATAATAATTAACAGAGAAATTATTAGAAAAATCTATTCAGAGTCCATGAGATGGCTCAGTTGGTAAAGGCGCTTGCTGTCAAAGCTACCTGCATCTGATGCTGGGATCTATGTAAAAGTGGAAGGAGAGAACCAACTCCACAAAGTTGTCCTCTAACCTACAACTACAGTGTGGTGCATGTACCTGCACAAACATCATGTGTGCATGTGCATATACATACAAAATAATAATTTTAAAATAAAAACTATTATGCAGTTTTTAAACAGGAAAAAGTAAATTGTTATATTGTCTTCATTTTAATTGAAACAGCTTTATTGATATATAAGACAGAGCAATTGTAAGAATAAAGGCAGAGAACTTTTTCCAAACATTTATTTTGAATCTCTCTTTCCATTAATTAATATTATGATGTTAGATTATTTTGCTTTTTCTGCTATTTATACTATTTTGTGTTTATTATAGAACTGTATGAGTATTATTGAAATCTGGCTTGTTTCCAGATTGAGATTATTCATAATGTTGCTGTGGTGATTTTGCTTTTTATTGTATTTTATTTACTTATTTTTCATATTTTGTAGAGGGGACACACATGTGCCTTGATATGAAAGGGTATCCAAGGACAAGTTGTTGGAGTCTGTTCTCTCCTTCTACCCTGTGGGTCTCGGTGATCAAATTCAGATCCTTAGGGTTAAGAGCAAGGAACTTTACTCACTGAGTCATCTTGCTGATCATTGTGATGATGCATTCATATGCAGCTTTTTCCTGTGCATATACAAAGGTGTAGATTTCATGGATTAATAGTTAATGCATTTCATATGCCATTTCAAGGACTCAGTTCTAGTTATCTTCTTTCTTCCCTCCCTCTTTCCCTCCCTCTTTTGCTTCCTCCCTTCTTCTTCCTCCCTTTCTTCCTTCCTTACTTTCTTCTTTCTCTTTCTTTTCTTTTCTTTTTTCTTTTCTTTTCCTTTCTGTGCTGGTGACTGAACTCAGGGCCTCATAAACAAAAGGTAAGAACTCTATTAGTGAGCTATAATTCATACCCCACAATAATATCTAAAGAATATTTTGATTTATAATTTACATGTGTATGTTTAAAGTAACTTTTGAATTATTTAAATTTAAGTGTGTTTAATTTACAACTTTGGAAATTTCCTATAATTTTTTTTCTGTTATTTATCATAAATAGATATGTGTTTAATTCTTTTGGTTAACTTACCAGGATTTAGAATCACCATGGAAATAAACCTCTGTGTACGTCTGAGGGTGCTACCACTAATGTTTTCATGAGAAAAAACAAGTTATGCTAAATGTGTGTGCACTCCCTGACAGGCTGGGGTCTCCAACTGAATATAAAGGAGAAAGTAAACTGAGAACATTATACATCTTTTTCTGCATCTTTCCTTTAGATATAACAGGATTTGCTAATTCATAATCCTGCCACCATGCCTTGCCCACCATAATGGACTTCTTAAACTGACAGCTGAAATGAACCTTTCCTTCATGGTAGGTTATTTTAACACTGTTGAGTCAAAAGAAGTTCTCTTCTTAGGTTATTCAGAAACTTCCGTATTAAGTTCCATAAGGGCTGCACCAGTTTATATCTTACTAGCACCCCTCTAGAATTTATTGTCATTTGTTTTCTTGATTATACCTTTATGAAAGGGATGAGGTGGGATCTCAGAGTACGTTTTATTTGCATTTCACTGATGGTTAAGGATGTTGAACAACTTTTAAAATAGTTATTGACCTTTGTGTTTCTCGATGTAGAACTCTCTATTCAGATCCATAGCTCAGATGTTGGCATGGTTGGTTGTTTTCTTTTTGTTTCATCTCTTGAATTCTTTGTATATTCTAGACATTAATCCTCTATCTGATGCATAGGTAGCTAAGGATTTTTTTCCCCATTCTGTAGACTGTGCCTTCACTTGATTAAGAGTTTCCTTTGCGGAACAGATTTTGAGCTTTGTGAGATTCCATTTGTCAGTAACTGGCGTATTTTCTGAACTACCAGAGTCCCATTAATAAAACCAAATCATGAAGTGTTTTCCCTATTTTTTCCTCTAGGATGTTCAATTATGGGTTTTATAGCAATGCTTTGGATCCATTTGAAGTTGATTTTTGTACAAGGTGCGAGACGGACTTTGAGTTATTTTGCTCTATGTGGTGTCCAGTTTTATCAGCACTGTTTAAGAGGCTGTTATCTCCCCAATGGACATTTTTAGCATATTTGTCAAAAAGCAGGTGGCTGGGACTGAAAAGATTTATATTGGGAATTTTATTTTGTTCCATTGATTAACAACCTCTCCTTTACCTGTACGATATTGTTTTTATCACCGTGGCTCTGCAGTGCAACTTGAAATTAGATATGATATTCTTGCATCTTTGTGTCTTGGTATTTTGTGCTCAAGAATTTTTTTTTTTTGGTGTTGTTATTTGATATTTTTTTTCTTCCAAATGAATTTGAAGCAAATTTTCCCATGTCTGTGAAGAATGAGATTATAGTTTGATAAGGGTTACAGTGACCAAAAGCAAGTAAGTAATGTGGGACCATTAGAGATGTGGAAAGGAAAAAAAAAAAAGGTGCAAATTATAATAGGATAAACACGACTAAAGTGTAGTATGTGTGTATACCATGAAATACAGCTTCTCTCTTCTCTCCTCTTCTCTCCTCTTCTCTCCTCTTCCCTTCCCTTCCAGTCCCTCCCCTCCCCTCTTCTCTTCTTCTCTTCTCTTCTCTTCTCTTCTCTTCTCTTCTCTTCACTTCTCTTCTCTTCTCCCTTTCTTTTCTTTTCTTTTCTTTTCTTTTCTTTTCTTTTTTTTCTTTTCTTTTCTTTTTGACACAAGGTCTCAGTGTAGCCTCAGCTGGCCTGGAACTCACTATGGAGAATCTTGTTGGCCTCCATATCACAAAATTCTGCCTGCCTCTGCCTCCAAGTTCTAGAATCATCAAAGGCAAGCACCATCATGCCCAGCACATGTTCTTTGTAAAAGTAAACCCACTAACTGGAAAAACCACATTTTACCAAGTCTATTAAGATTTTTTTCACTCTCCAAATGATAGAGTAGCTTTATTTACATTGTGTTACTTTATTGAAACTAAATACTTGAGTTTTAAGCCATTATTTTCCCTTCTTATCAAGGGAGGAATCTCAGTCAAATAAATTTCACTTTCATGTAGGTAATTGCATTGTAAAATCCAACATACTTAAAGCTGAATTCATAGAATGAGCAAGATGAATTATCAAATAAAGAATTGCCAATATTGTTTCCCTATTTACCTGATATCATTATTATTTTTTAATGGCACCTTCTCTACTGAATGAAGTAAATAAAATTAAAGGGACATGTAACATAAATAAAATAGGCCAGAGGCAGTAATGTCAGTGTAGAAAACACACTAAATTAGTATAGGGAAAATATTTTTTTAGTAATTGAATGTATAAATTGAGTAGCAAATTTCAGCAGTGATACTTTAAAGCTCTCTTGCTAAAATCATGCACTTAATGGACTTTTATATGTCTCATCGTCATGTCTCTCAAAACATTCAATATAATATTTAATTTGAAGATCATCTGGAATTATATTTGACTCAGCATCTTCCCGATTAAGATTTGTGAATCTGTTTTGTTTTAAAATTTGATCTTTGTAAGTTTTGGAAAATAAATCAATTTATATACTTTAACTTTATTGTTAGTAAAAATTTGGTCAGCTAGGAAAAACAACCAGGATGGGTCTGAGAGTCTAACTTAATTTTCAACAAAAAGATACTTTTACATAATTACTCTTTTTTTGCATTGCATTATTTATTTAGATGTTTAAGCTCTAGAACTAAAGTTTTACAGGCTGGTGAACACAGATAAATTATTTCTCCCACAAAACTATAACCACATATTCCCAGAGAGTATAAATATATGGTTGAACTAACATTAATACATATCACCATCTTATTGATTATATAATAAAACAAATTATCAAGTATCCAATTATTTAGTTCTATAGCTCAAAGGGCATATAAAATATTAGATGTCTTCTCAGTTCATTAGCAGGACCTACTCTGTTTGCAAGAGCGGTTAGGAAGAAAAGGGAGAAAAATCATAATTCATGCAAAAAGTTGCAAAACTTTTTAAAATATTTGCCAAATTAAAGAGCATAGTCTTCATGTTCTGCACAAGAAAAAGGCAACATTTTACTAAAAATATTTAATAGCCTCCCTCTTTATGTTTTCAGGCTTTCCCTGTTAAGGTGTACATCTGAGTACAAACATTAAATTAACTATAAGCCTTTCTGTCTGAAGACATTATTAGAGATACACGTTTCTGTAACAGTGTAGATTTTAACAAATGGAGGCTTCTCATAACAGCACATAATAAGATATAGACAGACATTAAATAATCACCATAAGACCTGGTTTAAAAAACAATTGAATGACGAAGCAAACCTGAAACATATTGGTATGAGTGTGGGAGATGCTTCAGAGAGTGTGCAGGCAATAATCAGAGATGCCCTGAAGTGTTTGCAAGGACAGAAGGAACAACCATAGAAGGTCTAGATAAAGTATTTTAGTTCCTGGGATTTTGGATTTATATGATACTGAAAATATACAAGTTTTTGCTGTGTATTTTGACAACTAATTGTTCTAAATCTCTTATTTATTGATAAGATTCTGGTATAGGAATACCTTTAAAGACAAAAGGTACCATAAGATTTTGGGATAGGTCAATTGGTACAAATAATAAGCACATTGTAACTGTAGACCAGCAAACATCTTTTGCTAAGTGTCCAAACAGGCCAATCATTAATAAACATAGAGGTTGCAATTCTGTCAAGCTTACAACCTGGTAAAATTGGTCAATAGTCTTGTGGAAGTTTCATTAGACTAATTCACCAAGCCAACATGTTGGCTAATTATATATGCAACAAACCAGGTCCTATCCAAAGTTCCACTTCCAAGGCAATTGCAACAGGCACCTCAGTTACTGAATACAGCAGTTGTTTCTATGACCCCTGGAATCCTTGAAGTGCAGACACATTTTAGGATGGTACTTCTCCAGATACAAAAGTTGTTTGGTGTTAAAAGCTGCACAACACTTTTGTCTTATGAAATGTGTGGCACCCTCACATTTCATTCCACATTCATTAATTCTAGGACATCCAGCACTGGAGCTCTTCCAAGGCATGTAACACAAGGGATGGCAATGCAACAACGACGTTCTTCATGAAACTTGATCTTCACCAGACTTAACCAGTCATCAACAATTTTGTTGGGTGGTAGTGCACCATCATCAAAAGGCCAATCAAGGGCACGAATGCATTCTTTCTCCACAAGAGTAGTGCCGTATATTGCTTCACATACTATGTTTAAGGATGTGTTGGTTGGATTGTGTGTAACAATGTTCTTGTATGTGACTTCCACAGGAGCCATGTTAATTTAGTCAAAAACAAAAACAAACAAAAAACAAACAAAAATCGCTCATTAGGGTTATGAAAGAATTTAAAAAACTGATACAGAAATGATGCCAAAAAAAAAGAAGTCTACAAAAATATTCAATATACTCCACTTGAACTTCTCAGTGCTTTGAGTATGAAATTAAGAGAAATGGGAAAGAAAATGAACCTCCTAACAAGAAACAGCTACTCTTCAATCCAGTAATACTGAGGCAAGACAAAGGAATTGGCTGAGGTTTACCCCATCCAGGTCTGAGCTCTTGTAAAATGTTCTACAGGTTTGAACTCAACACATCTGTGTCCAGGTTGTCCAGTCTTACAGGGGCTTCTTGGTGGAGTAGTAATGAATTTCTACAGTTCACTTGTCTGCATAGAGGTCATGCTGTGCCTAGCAGTTATATCCACTGCCCTTCAGAAAGTACATAAATGTATGACCAAAAACACCACAGAACAGAGGAATGTATCTATTCCTTGAAGATTGTGACCGAATCATACAGCCGGTCCCAAGGCTGCTCAGGGCAGGCAGAAGAGTACATCACGCTGCTCTTACTGAATACATATAGTTTCTGCGTTGGAAATTTATGTACACTGTACTCAGAGCAGTACAGGGTATTCTAGCAGCACTAGATGAACACAGAAAAAGGAAAAATAGAGTGCTTTTGCAAGACAGCCAATTGTGGGTTTTCCTTCTTGTAGAGTGCTGGTCTGGTTCTGTTTATTTTTGAAACTTTCAAATTTTGACCAGGTTTCTGGGCTAGAAATACTTTTAATTGGTTGATAAATACAATTTTATTTATTTTATATTTAAAAGCACACTATGAACTTAGAGTAAAGTCAGCTCTACCAGTATTAATAGTTTTACAAAGAAATATCCATTTAAATGAATGGCTGAAGAGAAAAAATTCCAGGAGACTTGTGTATAGAGGAAATTTCAGTATTACCTGAAGTTGTGTTGAAAGGGCAAGTGTTCAAATAGTAACAAGTGGAATGTAATTGTACTGAAGACAGTATAATTTCTATTGTAGAAGCTGACCTTACATGTATAAGAAATATAAAAGAGGAATCAGATTATTTATAGAAATTTCCAAGATTTAGGAAACATAAAGGAGTAGTTGTGTTTTGTTGCTTTGGAAAGCCAACCTATGAAAATACTTAAAGAAAATACAGTCTTGTATGGCATGTGTAACATTTTCCTCACCTATAAATATAATATTTAAATAGTCCATGTTGATTACTCTTTAGAATAGTTTTTGATTAGTGATATATGGAACTTCACTAGTACAAGAAAATTAAAATTGATCTAGGGGCAGTTGCATTTTAAAAAGCTATACTCTCGAATTTTAATATAAATATTTGCATCTAAAGCATAACATAGTAAATTCCCACTGATAAACAAGAAAAAAAAAAACAAAAGAGATTCCATTAAGGCTTTTTTTCTAACCTGTTTGATATTTTAGTTAGCTTGGGGTATCTACCATATATATAAAAAATAACACAAGCAATATTTTTCATAGTTTACTGCACCAAGAAAATCTCTGCTAGACAAGTTTCCAGAGAACCCTTTAAACCTCCAATATCTGGTTTTCTATTTTATTGTCTTTCTTATGTGAAAATTACTTTCTGTATACCTTCTCATAGCTTTAAGATTCCAATTCCAATAATGAGACAAAGAAGAGAATGCCTCTCATTTTATATTTTGTATGGGAGGGAATTGGACTTAGCAATAGGAAAAGAAAAAAAACCAGCTAAAGCTAGAAACCTACATAAGCCTAGAAATTTTAATAAGGAAATTCTGAAAAGGCAATGGAGCTTTGGGGGAAACTAATGTTGAATTTGGGAATGTACTTTGTATCCTTTTATGTGGATAGCTGTGATGTATGGAAAAGAGTTTGGTGCAGGTACAGGTTCATTCTGAGGAATTCTGAAAAAAAGTCATTCAAAGTGTCACTCCATGGGCAGTTGCTTCTTAAAACATTTACAGCCTGAGAATTTTCCCCCAGGAATTTATTAACAAAAGCAAATTGCATTGCTCAACAAATATTTCTAAATGCTGTGGACCCTAGGATTGAACTGAAAAACAGTGCTGTAATATACATTGAGCCTTCAAAGATATTTCATTGCAGAATCGGAACCAGTGAACTGGCTCTGGATATACAGCACTTATGTGAAAGTGAAAGTAAGTAGATAAATCAATAAGGAAATAAAAAGTATTGGCAATTTCTTTTGGAGTGCTAGGGAGGAAGCACTCTGATGTATGCATTCTAGGCAAATTCTCTCTCCTTGAGTTTCATTTGTAGACCTCAAATGGATCTTTAAAAAGAGTTAGAAACTTTGAGCATCAGATAAACCAAAGTGGAAGGGCATTCTACAAAGTGAAAATTAGTATTCATCAGAATGACGAAATCATGATACGCAATGGAAGACTAAGAAATGTTACAGAGTAGAGATGTAAGATACAACACAAAACGTAACACGTGACCTAAATATGGGATTAGTTGGAAGAGCCTATATGAGGAAGTCAAGTCCTTACTTTAGGTAATACTGCATTGAACTTAAGTTCTTTGCTCCTTTTTCAAACATCTTTTAAACTTCTGAAGATGTGACCTTTATCTATAGAAGTTCAATTAAGTGACAATTTTTTGTAGGACACTGGTGAAGGTACACTGGGGCTGTAAAAGAGTAATAGAAAAATGTTGGAAAACCTCTTTGTGCCTGGGAAGGGGAAATGTCCAATGCCAAGGCCTGGGTGCGCAGGACCACATGTGGAGTCAAGACACCAAGGGAGGTGTGAAGTACATACTTGAGGATCAGTCCTCCAAAGACTAGAATCTGAAAGTGACAGAAATCTCCCTTGTCCTCCTAGGTCGATTAGTTCCCAGGGACTATGAGCATCTCTCAAAATGTCCTGTAATGGTGGTGGGTCACCTGTCCTCTTGATCAAGG
>NW_008337766.1:81438-84302 GCF_000622305.1 Nannospalax galili | reverse complement strand
AAGAAAAAACATACAGTGATAAAACTTTAAATGGATTTCTAGAGTTTAAGAGGAATAGTTCAAGTTTTGGCGTTTGAAGATGTATAGAATATGGGAGGGCTTTTTTTGAGATCTTTGTAATACCCATCTTCAAATTATTATTACTGGGTTTTGTTTTAGTGGATTTTGTTGTTGTTGTTTGGTTTGGAGTCTCACTGTAGCTCAGGCTTGTTGAGAACTGGCCTTGAGTGGATGGCAGTCCTCATGCCTCTTTCTCCCCAGTGGTGAGATTGCAGGTGTGAGCCACCGTCACTCCTGCCTCTTCAAATCATTTTTTCAGTCAGATTTTATATTGATTTTACAGGGTTTTTCTCATGGAATGACATTAGTTCACCATTTCAAACATAGCTTGGTCACACAATGTAGTGTTTAATGAAATCTTACAGGTGATTTTTTTATTAACTTGAGCTAAAGCTGTCCTACTGAGAAATGGTTCAAAGATCATAAGTTAATGAAAATGATAGTATGGTGTGTCCTTATTTTTCTGGTTCTTATTTCTTTGGACAAATTTTCTTTTAAGATAGCAGTATTGCTGGATTACAGACTAAGCTAGACGTGGCACACGCCTTAAATCCCAGCACTTGGGAGACAGAGGCTGGAGGATCTCCGAGTTTGAAGCCAGCCTGGTCTATAGACATTGTGAGTACCAGGCCAGCTGGGGCTACAGGGAAACCATGACTCAAAAAGAGAAAATAGACTAACCTCACAACCCAAGTTCCATTACTTTCTGTAGCTTTTTAATCTTGGGCAAGAAACAACTTTATTTCCTCATCTTAAAATGAGTCCAAAAAATCTGAATTACTGTAATATTTTGCATATTGTTAAAACTGTAACTTTAATTGAAAAAAAAAGATTAAAGAAAACTGATTAAAAGTACATGGAACTTCTTAGCAAGTCTTCTACAAATTGAAAATTGTTTGAAAATCAATTTAAGATATTCTGGAAATGGATATTAAAATATTTCTAGGAAAGCATCAAAAGGTACTTGTGAATTATCTATAAAATATACATTGCAAATTTCTGTAATATACATTATTATATGAGCTTATTTTATATCTCATGAAAATCAAAATATTAATGTTCCAATGAGTCCACATAAAATATATGTCCATCATCCTTTTCCCATAGTGCTTATGTTTCTTTTAAGGGACATACATTTGCTTATATTCAGTTAATAGAATAATAAGTTTTATCAAATGTAGTTTAGGGATTATTGGTAATACAGAATTTATAAAAACATTATTGAGTTTTTGTGCATTTCATACAATACAGCTTAATCAGATTTAGACACCCTCCCCCTCTAGTGGCCCTCCATATCCCCCAGCACATTTTATGTATTATATCTAGTCATTTAAAATTCTTTCTCAGAAATCCTGCACTCATCTGTCAGTCTGATAATCACTTTTTATCTTTGTACTGAATTTCCTGCCCTTTTGTACAACTCATAATCACTGTTACATGGAAGGAAGAAGCATTTTATGGCTGCATGATACTCAGGTCTTAGGCTGACAGTGAAGAACTGGGCAGGCTGCACTGTGGGGAGATGCCTTCCTCACTTGTTCTGGTCATAGCACTCTCTGGTGTGTCACTCTGATCTTGAGTTTTAGTCTGTGATATTTCTTGTCACATTTTTAGCTATAGTTCTGTTTCCTAAATGTGTACTCATTCCACATCCCCTCTTCCATTAAAATGATCGGGATTGCCAATCCTCCAAACACTCTCTGTATTTGGCAGTGTGCAGTACTAATGACATCACTCGCTGTATTTCTATGGACCATCTCGAAATCAATTTTAAAAAGTTTTTCACTGACAATTGCTTTTTCAGAATTTTTTATTTCTCTGCAGTTAATTGAATTAAAAATCATTATAATAAACATACAGTAGCCAAAGAACTATTGGCAAGTGATTACTATGGACTGAGGGAAAGCCAATCATCTTTAAGGGAGTGACTCTGGACAGGCTGTCTAGATTCCAGTGGATGAACCTGCACTGAAGGACATCTGAGTACAAACGTTTGACTGGATAGAATTAACCTATGTGACAGAATACCTGAAATCTGGTGGGGGTGGGGGTGTGGAGGCCCACAAGGGGTGAGGTTGTCTAAATCTGATTAAGATGTATGATACGAGATGCACGAAAACTCAATACAAATTGGGGAGAGATAGAATGGATATGGAACATACATGATATATTTTGTGCTGTTGTAGGTATTGAAAGCCAATAAAGATATACCACTGGGTTTATTGATATAGGCAGGCTCACCTCTCTAAGCTAAATTAGCACACTTACACAGTAGTATAAGTCAGACAGGAATGGAAGTGCCGTTCCTTCACTGCATTGATGCACAGCTTTGTAAAAGAACTGTCTGTGGTTTGAGGAAAGATTTTATCTTATTTAACAAGATTAAGTGAAAATATTTTTAATGTATTTGATAAATTCTAGAGAAAGAACAAAATGGCTGAATAGAGATAATTACTAACTATATAAACCAATATGACAAATGAGCTTCAAATTCTTAAAGGCTATAGATTATGTATTTTAGATGAGTGAATAACTCTTACCAAGCTCCATTGCACAGAATATGGGTTTGACTATGACAATTATAATACTGAAAATTAATTTTTAAAACTCTTTTTGTTTATAGATTCTGACAGTGACAACATGGCCATCAACCTGTTTTTAAACAATGAGAAAAATCTGGTGCGTGTGTGTGTGTGTGTGTGTGTGTGTGCATGTGTAGTGTAATATAGTGGGTGTATTATTCAGGGTTCTCCAAAGAAACAGAACCGGTAGAATGAATATGTATAGAGATTTATCAGCTTAGC
>NW_008337766.1:77958-80171 GCF_000622305.1 Nannospalax galili | reverse complement strand
AGGGTACAGGAAGCAAAAATTTTCATAGTGGGTCACCAGGGGTGATAGTGAGTGGAATCATTCCCACTTCCACCCTTTGATTCCTGGACCCATGAATCCTTGCTATAGGAGAAACTGTACCATATATTGGACGCTGATTCAAAATATACACTGCCTTCTGGAGGACCCTGCCCCAGCCCTCCAGGCTATTGCCACCTAATTGGCACTGTAACTGTGTCTTTAAGATACAATTCCATCGTTCTATCAAGCCAGCTGCTTCAGGATGGTGGGGAACATAATAAGACCGATGGATTCCATGATCATGGGCCCACTGTCGCACTTCTTTGGCTGTGAAGTGAGTTCCCAGGTCAGAAGCGATGCTGTGTGGAATACCAAGACAGTGGATAAGGCGTTCTGTAAGTCCCTGAATAGTAGTCTTGGCAGAAGCATTATGTGCAGGAAAGGCAAATCCATAACCAGAATAACTGTCTATTCCTGTAAGGACAAAACACTGTCCCCTCCAAGATGGAAGTGGTCCAATGTAGTCAACCTGCCACCAGGTTGCAGATTGGTCACCATGGGGAACAGTGCCATATCAGGTGCTCAGTGTTGGTCTCTGTTGTTGGCAGATCTGGCACTCAGCAGCATCTGTAGCCTGGTCAGCTTTCATGAGTGGGAGTCCATGCTGTCAAGCCCATGCATAACCTCCATCTCTGCCACCATGGCCACTTTGTTCATGGGCCTATTGAGCAATGACAGGGATAGCTGAAGAAAGAGGCTGACAGTCCACAGCATGGGTCATCAGATCTACTTGATTATTGAAGTCATCTTCTGCTGAAGCCACTTTATGATGAGCATTTACATGAGACACAAGAATGTTCACATCCTTGGCCCATTTGGAGAGATCTATCCAGATACTTCTTCCCCAAATGTCTTTCTCAGCAATTTTCCAATCATGCTCTTTCCAAGTCCCTGACCATCCAGCCAAACCATTGTCTACAGTCCATGAATCAGTATATAATCACACTTCTGGCCATTTCTCCTTCCAAGAAAAATGCATGACCATGTGCACTGCCCAAAGTTCTGCCCACTGTGAAGTCTTTCCTTCCCCAGTGTCCTTCAGAGTTGTTCCAGAAATTGGCTGTAATGCTGCAGCTGTCCACTTCTGAGTAGTGCCTGCATAGCATGCAGAATCATCTGTAAACCAATCTCTAGACTGCTCTTCCTCAGTCAACCAATCATAGGGCACACCCCATGAAGCAATAGGTGCATGCTTGAGAACAGCAGGCATCGTAACAGGAGTAGGAACCATAGGCATTTGGGCAACTTCTTCATGTAACTTGCTTGTGCCCTCTGGGCCTGATCGAGCCCGATCCAATATATACCACTTACATTTGATAATCAATTGTTGCTCTGCATGGCCTACTTTATGGCTTGGAGGATCAGATAACACCCAGCTCATGATGGGCAGCTCCGGTCTCATGGTGACTTGGTAGCCCATTGTCAAACATTCAGTTTCCACTAAAGCCCAATAGCAGGGTAAGAGCTGTCTTTCAAAGGGAGAATAGTTGTCTTCAGATGAAGGCCTAGCCTTACTCCAAAATCCCAATGGCCTCTGCTGTGATTTCCCCTATGGGGGCCTGCCAGAGACTCCAAACAGCATCTTTATCTCTCATTGATACCTCAAGCACCATCAGGTCTGCTGGATCATATGGCCCAAGTGGCAGAGCAGCTTGCACAGCAGCCTGGGCCTGTTGAAGGGCCCTTTCCTGTTCCAGGCCCCACTCAAAGGTAGCTCCCTTCCGAGTCACTTGATATATGGCTCGTAGTAATACATCCAGATGAGGAATGTTCTGCCTCCAGAATCCAAACAGGCCCACCAAGCGTTGTGCTTCTTTCTTAGTGGAGGGAGGGGCCAAATGCAACAACTTATTCTTCACCTTAGAAGGAATGTCTCTGCATGCTCCACACCACTGAACTCCTAGAAATTTCACTGAGGTAGAAGGCCCTTGAATTTTGGTTGGATTTATTTCCCATCCACTCATGTGCATATGCTTAACCAACAAGTCCAGACTGTCTGCTCCCTCCTGCTCACTGGATCCAATCAGCATAACAACATCAATATAGTGGACCAGTGTGATATTTTGTGGAAGAGTCAGGCAATCAAGATCCCTTCGTACCAAGTTATGGCACAATGCTGGAGAGTTAATATACCCTTGAGGCAGGACAGTAAA
>NW_008337766.1:75850-77816 GCF_000622305.1 Nannospalax galili | reverse complement strand
TACTGTTTTTGGTTCACTATTTTCCCTGGTAGAGACAATTCCAGTGGTTTCCTTTGGCCTTTCCAACCATAATAGCCCTCACTCCACAGGTCAGGGAACCAATGTGGGGATTCTGCCAATTCCTAAGTATATCTATCCCAATTATACATTCTGGTACTGGGGAAATAACCACAGGATGAGTTCGGGGACCGACTGGACCCACTGTCAGTCGTACTTCAGCCAAAACTCAATTTATCACCTGACCTCCATAAACCCCTACTTTAACTGGAGGGCCACAGTGCTTTTTAGGATCTCCTGGAATCAGTGTCAACTCAGAACCAGTATCCAATAGGCCGCAGAATGTCTGATTATTTCCTTTCCTCCAATTTACAGTTACTCTAGTAAAAGGCTGCAGGTCCCTCTGGGGAAGGATGGGTGAGAGGCGAACAGCATAACTCTTTGGTACTGTGACACGGTCCTTCCTTAAGGGCACCTGCCCTTCCCTTCATTCAAGGGGTTCTGGCTCTGTAAACTGTCTCAAGTCTGGAAATTGGTTGAATGAGGGAGATTCTCTATTGCTATGATCCAATATTGACTTCCTGTCATTCATCCTAGAGCTTTTCTGCTTATACAGATCAAATATGTATGTGGTCCCTGGAAACACCATGATTGATTAGCCAGTACCACAGGTCCATTCGAGTCATGCCATAGTAGGTATTGTTTTGACTTTGCCGCCCATTACGATAAGTAGGCTCACCTTGTCTTTGGTAATTCAGTACTGCCACCTGACCCCTACTCCAAGGTCCTCTTACACCTATTATATTTATATTTAATTTATGCAGTTGAGCAGCAGCATCTCCAACTGTAAGATTTGGCATAAGGAAAAGAGCAAAAACAAAACCCTAAGCCTAACACTCACCCTCAACTTACTCTAGCCCTTGTCCTAACACTTACTCTAACATTATCCCTAAAGTTGACCCTATCCCTAAACATAATCCTACCACTGACCCTAATCCTTAGGCTAGAACTATCTTACCCTAGTCTTAAACATTGCCCTAATCCTAAACCTAACTGTAACCCTAAGCATAGTACTAATTCTAAACCTAATCATAACCCTAGCCTTAACCCTAACCATAACAATGTTAGACCTATCCCTAAACCTCAAGCTAACCCTCATAGTAATATTAAACCCTGACCTACACTAAATCCTAACCCTAGTTCTATCAGTAACCCTACCCTGAAACAAACCCTACAATTAACACTAATTCTAACCCTAATATTACCCTTTGACTTATCGCTAACTCTAACACTAGCCTTAGTAATAAACCTAACGTCACCTCCTCATGGACCACACTTTCTATCTCTCCTCTAGGGGCCTGCTTAGCTTTGAGTCTGGTTATAGGTCTAGAGGCAACAATAACTGGGCCTTGAGGGATATCAGCTTCGTTTTGCTGAATGGGAGTAGCTTCCACAATGGGATTAGGTGCCTCAGGCAAGAGTGGAGAGGGTGGGTCTGCTGAGGGTGGGGCAATTAGTTCATCAGGTGAATCAAATTCCTCAGCATCTGAGGATTCTAAATCCTCAGCCTCCTCAGGGTTCTCCCACACATATCCATCCCATGTGTCAGGATTCCAATCTTTTCCTACAAATGCCTGCACCTTTAATGCTGACACCCTTCAAGGCTGGGAATTAAATTTATGTTGTATGTCAGCCAAATGTATAATAAGGGCTCCAGCTTGATTTTCTGCAGCTTTAGCTTTCTGGCTCCTGTAGAGAAGATTCTCTTCTAGGGCACACTTGGAAACATTTAAACTGTTGATTCGAATATGGAGCTTGTCAATTTTGTCATTAATCTCATTTTTATCTTCATCACTTTATCCAGAGAGGCTAGAAGTAACCAGCCAGCATCATTATTTTTCTTATTTTTCCACAAATCATCAAATGTTTTACATATAGAGCCACTAAATTTCTTGGTCTTCACAAGAGG
>NW_008337766.1:45683-75775 GCF_000622305.1 Nannospalax galili | reverse complement strand
ATGCTATCTGGAGACTGAGTTGGAGAGTCTGCTCCAAATACCAACAAGCCCATTAAAGAAATTCATCCTTTCAATTCTGTTTCTCCAGAACCACTCCTGGTACCACAATCTGTATTAGTCAGGGTTCTCCAAAGAAACAGAACTGGTAGAATGAATATATATGTATAGATATTTATCAGCTTAGCTCAGAGGATAGAGTCTGAGTAGTCCAACAATGGCTGCACCCCCTGGAGAGGCTGAGAATCTGTAGTTGCTCACTCCACAAGGCTGGATGTCTCAGTAGTCCCAATCTGGCACTGAAGGTCTGACAAATTCCAAAAGATCAGCTAGTCTTCAGTCTACAGCCGCAAGATGAACTCACCAGTGAGAGAGAAGGTAAGCAGCAAAAAGCCTGGCGTTCTGCTCTGCCTTGGTCTTTTATACTGGTTGCCATCAGAAGGTAACACCCACATTTAGAGTGTGTCTTCTGGCTTTAGATGATCCAATCAAGAAGATCTCTTTCATTTCAGTTAATCCCAGATTCAATCAAGTTGACATCCAGGATTAGCCATCACAGTGGGTATGAATCCAAATCAATCTCAGGTTGTTAGGCTTGCTGGCAAGCACATTTATTCATTGAGACATTTCTTTGGCACCTCAGTTTTTCTCTGTATCATCTTGAAAGGAGAACAAGAGAGATCAACAATATATTTTGTTGACAGGTTTCTTCAGAGAGTAACTAATAAATGAAATGTAATTATATTTTGAAACTTACTTGACTTATTTTTTTCATTTTTGTTTTGTTTTGTTTTTAAGACACTAACTCCTGGTAGCCCCAAACAGCATGGAACTCAGTATGTAGAGCAGACTGGTCTAGATCTGTGAGAGATCTGCCTGCCTCTGCCTCTGGAATGCCCCAATGCCTAGCATTGTATACACATCTCAAAGCAGCACCCATATTAATTAAAACTAGATACATACTCCCCAACATGAATATACATTTACTTAAAAAGAAATAAATTTTATTTTGGGGCTGGAGAGATGGCTCAGTGGTTAAGAGCACCACTGCTCTTGCAGAGGACAGAGATTTGATTCCCAGCACCCACATGGCAGCTATGAACCATCCTTAACTCCAGTTCCAGGGGAATCTGAAGCCCTCTTCTGATCTCCATGGCATTGCACAGCAAGAGTACACTTACATATATGCAGTCTATATACTCATACACATAAAATAAAAATAGTAAATAAATTTTTTAAAAATATGATGTTTTATTTTTAACTAATGTTGCTAGCACACAAAACACTTGTATTGGGCGAAAACAGCAAATATTACTACTAAATGTCTCCAATTGAGTATTAATATTGGAGAAAGAGTCTTTCCCTTTTGAATTTTAGAGACTCCTAGCTTCCTGGATCAAAGATTCCCCCGAAGTCCACACACAAAGCACCAATGGCATTAACAGCTGAAGTGTGGATAAACCCATGGTTTTGCTATCCTCCTGTCCTTTTCCACATTGAGCATAGATTTACTTGACTCACCTATTACTATAACTTTCTGGGACATGAGCGCCCAAATTGGTCAACACCATATCACACAATCTGGATCTGTGTGTGACATCAGCAAGTTGATACCGTTCAAAGTAGAAGCAGCTCCTGTTCATAAACCTGCCATTTCATTTCCTTCCCTGAAGATGTTTCAGTAAATGTAAAATGACAAAGCTCACTATAAACTTTTCCTCATCAGAGCTTCACACCAAGACTTTACTGGTCTAACAGGGACTCTATCTTTATGGTAATCTTTTTTTAATTTTTTTTTATTTTTATAAATAAAATAACACTTATACACGTGTTATACCTGAACATGTATAAGTGCACCCGTGTCTTGCAGTATCTGCGGAGGACAGAAGAGAGTGTCAAATCCCCTGGAACTGGAGTTACAAACAGTTGTTAGTTGCCATGTGGGTGCTGGGATTTGAGCCCAGGTCTTCTGCAAGATTAGCCAGTGCTCTTAACTGCTGAGCAGTCTCTCCAGCCCCAACACCTGAGTAATCTTAAATAATTCAGTGGGGTTTCCTTAAATTGTTTGTTTGGTGCTTTAGATTGTTGTTTTTGTTTTCTTTCCATATTGGATATTGAAACTAGGGCCTCATGTATCCCATTGAGGCAAGCACTTGACAACCAAGCTTTATTCCGAGTTCAAGGATGAAGTTTTAACTTGGTATGCACTTTTGCTGATTGCACATGATCTGCCTGTAATATAGATGCTTGTGAAAATATTATGATAGGGTTGGACATTTAATAAAGTTTAAACAATGAACAAAGAACTACTTTTATTTCCCTGAAAATATACACTTTGAGTTATTCAAAAAAGACTCCTCTTAACATTCAAAGGGCCATTTAATTTAGAAAATAGCTAGAATAATGAACATCTACTTAATAGTTCCATAGAAAGAAGATAATTCATAAACACAGGAGAATAAGTAATTATACGTCCTCGGGTGGACATAAAGTTAAAACATTGATTCTCTAACTCTAAAAAATACAATATAAAACAAATCCTTGATATGAAATATAAAAGGCAGCTACTGAAATAAGACTATTGGACACACTCAAGTTCATCTGAAATACTAATGCTAATGAATGTGCCAGCCTGTTCTATTCAGCTGCAACATACAATTCTTCAATGATTTCTAGAAAAGAAACTTAATTAATTCCAGTCCTGAAATAATTGGTTACAAAGAGAGTAGTTACAGAAATACCTTACTGAAATAGTGTAAAACTGAGGCTTGTTTGTATGACGATAACATTAAAATAGTTTTGAGGGTTGGCATGATGGCTAAGTGAGTAAGTGTTCTTGCCGCCAAGCCTGCGCTCCATCCTCAGATTGAGACGGTAGGAGAGAACCAACCCCCATCAGATGTCCTGTGGCTTCCACATATGAACTGTGGCACACTCCTCCACCCCAAATAATGGAATGTTACAAAAAGAGGTTTCAAAATTGTTTGAGAAACAAATCAGTGTGAAATTATTGCTTACAATTCCATTTTAGCCAAGGATGCGCTAGTACATTCATAGCTTGTGAAATGGCAGGTTTCAAAGCCCCTTTTCCAAATATGCCTACCGATCTGGATGGAAACAGATTTGTGTCTTACAACAAGCTGTGCAGCTCTGTGTCATAGCTGGAGGGCAGAGGGATCTTATGAAAATCCACTGCTTACTGACAGGCCAAAATACGTCTTTACAAAGTGTTCAATATATACTTTATTTCTTCAAAAAGAAGCCAAACATACTTGAAGCAGTAGGCGTAGCCTAATAAGAAGGTATACTAGAGAAATGAATAATATTCAAGCAAATATGCAAAATTTAAAAATCACTCAGTCTTTTTCTTTGCTATATTAAAGTTTTAAGAAAATTATGATAAATGAGAAATAATTTGTGCTATGCATATGTTACCAAAATTTTTATGTGTTTATTATTTATGAAAGTATGAAAAACTGCATAATGTACTTGATAAAGAATACAAGCCAGTACAATATAAATCAGAACAAGTGAGGTCCCTCAGGCCAAAAGAATGATTCAACACAGTAATGTTTAGCTTGGAAATATTGCTTCTGGCACATATGATGGAGTAAAAGTCTATGTTAAACTCAATTTAATAGTATTTATACTAAATTTGTTATATGGTAAGCATAGCGATTTCCCATTTTGTTCAATAACATGGATACATTAAATAAAAGCTTGTAATTTATTACCTGCTTCAAAAATATTTCTCTTTTACTATTAGAAACTGTTATATTGAACTGTTTTTCCTTCTAGAATTTTTCTCCATAATGTAGCTTTGGACAAACTTATGGAAAATTGCTCAGTATATTTTGTAACAGCTTTGTTTTATTGAAGAAATTATTTGCAATATTGCTCTTCTTCAGCTGCATCTTAAAACTGCATGTATTATAATAACACAAGATGAAATGTGACAGCAATAATTTCCCATTTCCATATCATGGCTTCCAAATATCTGAGACTAATCTTGATTTTTAAATTGTGCTTCAGCAGGAAATGGAGCTTGAGAAATGGAAGATCAAGAATGGCTGACTTTGAGAAGAGTGGGCAAATACAAGTTTGAGTGGCGAACAATTGTGTCCCCAGGAATTGGGAGCTAAGCATGATTCACCGAAGACTGAATTGGGCTTGTATTCCATGTGATCTAATTTCATCTGGCTCCCATTATTAAGCATACTATCTAGGAAAACTTTTGCATACACATGAAGTAAAAGAGCAAAATAAACCCTAGCTCTAGTGTAAAAAACCAGAGGGAATCATATTAGTCTAAAAACAATCTACCAAAATATTACACATAAAATATCCCAGATCTAGAAACTGTTATACTAAGTGAAGTAACACAGACTCAGAAAAACAAATGACATGTGTTCTCCCTCATATGTGGCTCCTAGCACCAAATTCTTCTTAATTCCAGGTCCTTTTAATAAGAAGATGCCATACAGCAATCCATTCTGTATGAAATAACTACCATCATTATGAATTTGGCTGAGCCTGATTGCTAAACATAGTCACAATTGGGTTTGTTAACAGTTATGCTCACTCATTAAAGGAGTGCCAAGCAGAGTCACTGGACTCTCACCTGAATACCCAGCCACTCTTTCCGGCCACTTTTCCCAGCCAACTAGTCCAGCCTTGGAAGACAAATGAAAAATGAGGAAGAACCCAGTAGAGGGATGCTTTTGGAAGCCCTTGTCAAGAAACTCCAATGGACTCTCATATGAACATTTGAAAATTTCCCTGTTCTTACATTTTTCTAGTTCCCTGTCTAGAACTTGTAAGGTTAATTACTCTAGCCTTTACTTCTCCTTCACATCTTCTGTTCATGATTGTCTTAGTTTGTTCTTCACTGCTGTGTCAAAATACTCTAACCAATACCAACTTGGGGAGGAAAGGGTTTATTCAGCTTATATCTCCCAGGTCACATTTCATCAGGGAGCCCAAGGTAGGAACTCAGGGCAGGAACGTGGAAGCAGGAGCTGCAGCACAGGCCATGGAGGAACGCTGCTTGCTCCCCTGGTCCCTGCTCAGCCTGCTTTCTTATGCAACGTAGGCCCACCTGCCTGGAGTGGCACCATCCACAGTGGACTGGGCCCTCCCACATCATTCATCAAGAAGATGCCCCTCAGACATGGCCACAGGCCAGTCCAATAGGAGCAATTCCCCAACTGAGGCTCCCTCAACCCAGGTATGTCAAGTTGATACTAAAGCTATTCAGCACAAAAGCTATCCAGCACAACTGACCCCTTGTCAGCTTGACACACTAACATCACTATTCAATTCAGCCATAAGCTTTCCAATTTTTGTCCCCAAGATATGATGTTAATATCACAACATAAGACAGTAAGTACAACCTTAAAAACCCCACAGTACTTAAAAAATCCAAACACTTAAAAGTCCATAGTCTCTTAATAATCTCTTAACTGTAGGTAGGCTTCTATAAAATCCAAAACAAGTACTGTCTTATTACAAAGGGAAGAATCAAGCACACCTACGCAAAACCAAAGTCCAGCAAAGTAGTTCAAGGCTGGACATCTGGGATTCACTCATGATCTTCTGGGCTCCAAAGGATACCCGCAGCTCCACTGCTCTGACTCTGCAGTCCACAGCTCACTCAGCTGGTCTCACAGGCCCAGGCCAGCTCCATCCCACACCTACTGTGGTCCTTGGTGGTTGTCCCAAAGTCCTGGCATCTCCAAAAAGCTGGAGTCTCCACTGAAACTGAGACAACACCTTCACTAATGGCCTCTTCCAGCATCCTCAGGTGCAAAGCCTCAGATTCTCATCATGAACCCTTTAATCCTGGGGTCTTAACTGCAAATGAACCTGCACTTTCACCTATGGCCTTTCCTGGCCTTTGTGTGCCAAGCCTCAGCTGCTCTCTGTGACCCCTTCATGCTTTCAACACCAGAACCATGCAGGAGACTCTTACACATTACCAAGTCCTGCTTCCAGCTTTAAATAGAGGCTCAGGTCCCTTCTGTGTGCTGACCCTGAGGGAAAATCTCCCAGAAGACTTCACCTCAGTGATGCTGGTCTTTTGTTACTTACAGCTGATTTTTCAACCCCAGATACTCAGCATCAATTGCCCCAGTAAAGAAAAGGTTTTGCTTCAGGTTCTGGTCCCTTTTTAATTACATCTGATTCTTCAGCCCCAGCTGACCAGAACCCATATATTCTCAATCCAAAATCTCACATGAACAGCCCTGATAGTCTCTGCTTCCCTTTGAAGTTTTACGAGCCAGGCCTCCATCATCTACAACTTTTTCAGAATAACTGTTCCAAACTCCATAGCAACAGACTCTGAGCACGCAATGGCTTTCCCAGCCCAAAGTTCTAAACATTTCCACAGTCCCCCCCAAACCACCAAGGTCAGGTCTGTCACAGCAATACCACACTCCTGGTACCAAGTTCTGTCCTAGCTTGTTCTTCATTGCTGTGACAATATTCTCTAACTAATACCAACTTAGAGGAAAGGGTTTATTCAGCTTATATCTCCCAGGTCACAGTTCATCAGGGAGTCCAAGGTAGGAACTCAGGGCAGGAACCTGGAAATAGGAGCTGGAGCACAGGCCATGGAGGAATGCTGCTTGCTGGCTTGCTCCCCTGGCCCCTGCTCAACCTGCTTTCTTATGCAACACAGGCCCACCTGCCCCTCAGACATGGCCACAGGCTAGTCCAATAGAGGCACTTCCCCAACTGAGGCTCCCTCAACCCAGGTGTGTCATTGACAGTAAATCTATCCAGCACAAAAGCTATCCAGCACAACAATTCAAAGACTTTCTTTTCCTCATTGAGATAAGAGTTATGCAATTTGAGAGTACCACTGAAGGGGTACTCCAATTGCCTCACCCTGCGACCCTAATTCAGCATGGAATAAGCCAGAACAGGTGGCATCCCTATTTCCTATTGGCAATTTGGGTAAGCCCTTCAGAGGATGGTTTAATAAGAATAGGAGGTAGGAATTGGCTAGGCAGTTAGGGTAAAAAGACCCCAAAGAAATGGAGTCAGTTTCTTGACTAAAAGTCAAAATGTCCTTGGGCCTTTTAGCAACATACTCTGTTCAAAGGCCAAAAATGTCAAAAGTGTTTGGAAGCTTGGATCTAATCCTTAAAAGATTTTAGGGTTACCTCTTCAGAGGGGGAAATGTTGGAGGAGAGGAAGTAGGCATGGATTTGATCAAAACATATACATGTATGAAATTCTCAAGAGAGTTTTTGTAAAAATTAAAAAAAAAAAACCTATATGAGCCCATGCGTCTAGATGAGGGCTACATAACAAGAAAGGCAGGAGAAACTTTTCTTTGAGTTGTTGGCCAAAGTACTACAAAAGTCTCCCAAAATTATACAAGCTATTGCAATAGCCTTTGATTGCCTCCCAGAACTTGGAGGTAAGACCCTATTCCTGAAGACAGGACATACTTCAGACACAGAATTTGGAGCAATGGAGCTGGAACTGACCTGGAAGCCACCTCCCATGAAGGCCAGCTCTCATAGCTTTGGAGACCATTATAGAAGCTGCTAAGGGAGAGAATACCAATCGATGCTCCAACCCCAACTACAAGGCCTAAAAACCACATCAGTGACTGGCATGACAAATGACATTAGTGCAGTAGTGGCACTTTTATCTTGTGAGTATCAACAGCTACCTAATTGGACTTAAAGCCCGCTCAATGGGAGGAAATTTATGTGTGGTACTTTAAAAATAGCCAAATACACATGGCTGAAGAGGTCTTAGGGCTCAGAGAAATTCCCAAGGCTGTCACATCTCTAGAAAAATGTAATTTCTTACTATGTGCAAATATGTATCCTTATATTTACAGACAAGCATCCCAGTCACCACTCATCAAAGAGGCTTCTTTTGCAACAGATAGAGACTATTTCAGAGTTCCACAACTGGTCACACACGGATATTGTGAATTGCCCAAGCCTAAGTGGTACATCTATAATGAACCTCTATAACTAAGGCTCATAGAAGCTAGAAAAAGGGGTAAAGAGGACACTAATGCATCTCTCAGTTTTCATTCATGAAGCTCCCTCATGCAGTGGGGGGGGGACAAGAAACACAAAAGGTCACAAATGATCAAAGCATAGAGAGTAAGAGTCTGCAGAGTGTGGGGAGTTGGACAGGACCCTTACATTAAACTCTGCCCACCCAGAGCTCAGGAAAGAGGTGAGTGGGAAGATTTTAAGAGCCAAAGAGTTGGTGTACAACCATATGGAAATAGAATCCCATGGGCTTCTGAGATCTTGCTCACAGGAACCCACAGCAATGTTGTCAGAATGCACACAACATATACAAGCTCACATAGGCAAAATCTCAGTACAGAACTGTAGAAATGAGTAACAAGCCCCAATCTTAGTTGAAGAATTATTGGCAGATGATTACTGCTGAGTGAGGAAGAGCTTATCTTAAAGGGAGGGACTCTAGATAGGCTGCCTAGACCCCAGTGGATGAACTTGCAGTAAGAGATGTCTGGTGACACTAACTTCACAAAATAGGCCTTAACACAAATGACAGAATGTATGATTTCCAATGGGATGGGGTCTATGGAAGGGTGGGTATAAATATGATTTATTTTATGATGATTTGTATAAAAGACAGAAAAATTCCACAAAAATTTTACAAAAAAAAAAAAAAAATACTAGGAGGAATAATCTCACTCATCCCCAGCAGCACTGCTTCCCATTAACTCCCACGGTTCCTATTACATAAACCAAGTTTTAAAAACCCTCCACGGCACAACATTTCAAATGCTACAGACACTTTATGTGTTACAAACAAGTGAGAAGAGACACAGTTGCATTATTATGTTTCCATTGATCAAAACATATGGACATTACCTAGAGTGCAGCAGAAGGAACGTCTCCTGCAAAAATGTTCCGAAGTGCTAGAGCCCCCAAGAGCATTCAGTAGCAAGGCTATCTGTCTCTTCCAGGATAGAATTAAAGAAGCTCAAGGAAAAGCTCAGTGGTTGCAAGCTGGTTACTATTGTTTAATGTTAAACCTGCCAGTTAGGGAGAAACTTCATGAATAGCTAGATGGGCACTGGCTGACAAGGAGAAAGCTTTTCCTGTGTTCGCTAGACTAGAACCAATAAGGACACTTGCCCCTATAGGGGAGAAAGGTACGACCAAACCCAAACTTTAGTCAATATCTCTCCCTCCAGGTTTTAATTCATTTCAAAGAACCATTTAGCTTCGGGTATATACAGTACCTATTGTGTCGAATTCCTTACAGATAAATCATCTCCTGTACAAACCCTGGTTCTCTTATACCAAATATCCATTATAACTTATGACCTCTCAGTATTTGGATCTACCTTATTAATTTGATAAGGTTATAATTACCATGTAAAGTTTCTATAAACAACATTTCATTCACATTCTTGCCCATAGTAAAGAAATATCATATATGTATACGTCACTGCAGTTGTAACATTTTAATAAACTTTTATTTTCCTTTAAAGGTATGATTCATAAATATTAATTATTGTTTTTTGAATAACAAAATCAACATGAAGAATATTAGTGTCCTTATGAAGGAGACCCAAAGGGAACCTCTTTCCCTTTCTATGCAGGAAGACCTAAAAGGCACCATCTTTGAAGTAGAAGGCAGACCTTCGCCAAAGGCTAAATCACCCAACTCCTTATTTTCAGATGTTCAAGTCATACACATTGTGAGAAATCCATTTCTGTTGTTTATAAGCCAAGTTACATAGGATGTATTGTTGTAACATCCTGAATAATAAAGACAATAATGGACATAGTCAAATTAAGTCTGTGCTAATTGAAAAGAAACAAATGTATAATAATTTTGCTTTCAATAATTTATTTTAAACATGCAATTAAGATTTTTCTGTAATTTTTCTAATGGGAAGATGCCAAATCATTTCTAATCATAGTCAAAATGATTTAATTACTTTGAAATTCTGTTTTCTCCTAGCATTTTTTTCCTTTCTCTCTGTGCCCTTAAATATTCCATGATTATGCAGATAAATCATCTGCAAACTCACAAGCAAATGAAGTAAAAGCATCAACTAAGCATGCCACATATTCATGAACCTGAAATATAAGATAAACTCAGTTGAGGTATGTGGAGGGTTGGAAGTATAATGAAATTGTATTTTGGGCTGGGTTACAAAAAAACAAATAAATGCCATAAGTATTAATCACTCCAAGGGATTATTGGACCTGCTCATATTTAATTGAAAAGGTTTGGGGTGAGCTACAATAAAAGCAAATTTTGTAGCTGAAAACTTCACAATTTAGGGAACCAATAACTTGGAGTGGAACACCTTCAAAAAGATTTTTACAATCTGAAAACTTTGTAGTAAATAAATTTATCATTTGAAACTTATCCAAAATAACACATTTGGCAATTTTATGAAGCCACAGAGGGCAGCTTCTAGTTTTTTTTTTGGGGGGGGGGGACAGATGATTTTATGTAAGAAATATTACCCTTTGGCTTGAAAGGTTTGAAATTTTTATTTGATATTTTAAAGGTGATAAGTAATATAATGAAAACTTGAAATTTAAGTTGAGCTTTTTTACAAAAATAATAACAAATTCTAATCGTCTGATGCATTCAGTGTCAGATTACATTGAACTGTGTATGTTTCTAATGTGAGAATAAAACTGTTTATAAATTCTAAACAACTATTATTCATTGTTTTAATGATACACAATTGCTTAGTCTCCAAAGAAGACTTTGAAATATATAATTACTGTAAAAGATCTTTAATGTGAAGGTTTTTTTTTCTCTTTTGCAGAAAATTTAAAAGAAATCTCAGAAGAGTTTTGAGGAATTCACAATAGTGTTCATTTACATTTCATGTCAGGAATGAGCCACATGAAGGAGTCAGGTGCTAAGTGAAGTTGATGGTTTGCTGTCATTATATTTTAACTTAACAGGAAAACCTTCCTCTAGAGGAGGCAGAGGTGGAAAAGCGTGTATATTGAGAATAAGTAAAATATACTACCAGTTAGACTTTTTTCTTAAATGTTCCATGCATCTTTTAATTTGTTTAAAAATATTTGCAAGTGGTGAAATTCAAACTGCACAAATTGATTTAATGTATGCCTATGCGCAAAAATATAGTTAGGTTCTTTTAACTAATTTTTTTATTCTTTTTGTAATTATTTACTTAATAACCACATACTTAGAAGAAGCATTTCATCATAACAGCATTGACATATTCAATAACAGTTTCCTGAGCTAAGATGCATCTTTTTCAAAATTGGCTGTAAATTTTTAGGTTTACAGTTGAATTATTACACTTATATAATATTGTACTCAGTATAAACCCTATAAGACATAAAATTAAATGAGGTTTTAACCTTTAAAAAAGGTCTCCATTTCATTATTAAAATACACATTTTCATACATAAAAATTCATTTTTAATGTACTTGACATTAAGATCTTTGCATATGCATTTACTGAATTTTTAAATTTTTTATTCTTTGAGATTTTTCATTATCTTTAAAAAGTAAGAGATGAGGGTTGGAAAGATGCCTCTTGGGTAAAGCACTTACTGCCCAAGTGTGAGAACCCGTGTATAATTCCTATTGTCCACATAAAATCCAGGTGGACCTGGTGGCTTACCTGTACTTCCAGCAACAGAGGCAGAGATGTGAACTGAAGGCCAAACCAGGTAGCTTGAGTGGTAGAATCAACATTTTCCAGATTCAGTGGGAGTCCCCACCTCAATTAATAATGGAGAAAGTAATTGAAAAAAATGTCTGATGTTAATATCTGGCCTTTACATACATTCACACACAAATGCACATGCCTGTAAGTTTTTACCCACACACAGGCAAAGGCATACATATACAAACTACACATAAATGCCTGTGAAGCGAAAAAAAAAAAAAGACAAAATGTACTAAAAAGTGAACTAAAGAGAGAAAAGCCACCCTTTTACTCTCAGCATGTTCTCAACAATCTGTATATTATGACACTCAGAGAACATAATAAATATATCAAGACACCATCCAAATATAGTGAACAAAATAGATTTGAATTTAAATACCAGTAGAACTACATGCAAAACACAGTCTTAGAGTTTTCAGTATTCCTGTTCAAAAAACAATGAACACTGCAGAGGAGTTTATTTTAAAAAGTCTATTAAGCCTTATAAACTGATGGCAATAATAATGAAACAGCAATTTAAAATATTTATTTTTAATTGAAATTTGCATTTTTATGCAAACTATAGAATTTGGATCTTCTCCCCTCTCTGCACCCCCTCCCACTGTCTCCCACCCAGTTTAACAATTTAATGCATTGATATATATATATATATATATATATATATGGCCTATGGAGTCTGCTATGTGTGCCCACATGTACCTGAGTGCGGGTCCATCCACTGAACACACCAAGAGTGCCATCTCTGTAAGACTGTCTCTCCCCTCTCCCAGAAGCCATTAATTGCCACAATTTCCTTTGGTTCAGTTTGGATTTCTTCCATTTCCCCATGGACTAACTATACTGTTTTTGTTTTTGTTTTTGTTTTTTTCTGTTTGGGAGTTTGCATAGAACTTGTACATGTTGTCGCTATTGCTGAGAGTTCATATGAGTAACAAAGCAGCTGTCTGGAAAACTCAGTTTCATTGTGGTCATACACCTTTCTGGTTCTTACAATGTTTCTGCCTCCCCTTCCTCAGTGATCCCTGAGCTTTTGAAGGTGTGCTAATCAAGGATAAGCACTCTAGACCTCCTGTTGTGTGAACATTGGCCAGTTGTAGATTTCTTTGTTGATTGCCATCTACTCTGTAAGGAAATTTCTCTGGTGAGATTTTAGAGATGCATTCTTCTTATGTGCAGAGGTTGCATTTAAGATAAATCCCTTAAGGTTAAGCATCGCATAGACATTTGTTTTCTACATTAGATAAGTTCTGGACCTCTGTAATATTCTCCATCTGTTGCTAAAAGAAGCTTATTTGATGGGTGGTAAGAGCTACACTTGTCGGTGAATATGAGGATATATATTTAGAACATAGTAAGACAATTATGTTGGTCTAGGGAATTGGCAAAAAGCAGGATTTTCTCTAGGATCTATGATCTATCCAGTTATGCATATTTGGCTGTTAACAGTACCACACATGTTCCCTCATATTTAGCAGGCCTTAATTCCCATTAGATAGCTGAATACCCCCTGATATAAAAGTGCCACCACTGCACCAGTAGTCATAGATTACTGAGCCAGTCATTGTTCTTTATAAGGTTTTACACCTGGGTAGGACCATTATTTGGTTTTCTCTCTTGGCAGCTTGTATAATATCCTCTGATACCATGACTGTTAATTTTCAGGGAGCAGACTTCCCAGTCAGTTTGAGCTCAGTTGTTCCAAGTCCTCTGTGGCCTGTCTTCAGCAATAGGACCTTACCTTCAAATTCTGGGAGACAATCTAGTGATGTGGCAATAGCCTGTGTTATTTTGGGAGTCTACTGCACTACCCTGACCAACAGCTTGAAGAAGGTTTACCCTGCTTAACACTGTGCTTTTTGCTACACGGCTTTCAGTTACACATATGCAGTTTTTCAGTAGGCCTCTGAAGGAATATGATTACCTCTGTTTTTTTCATATTTTCAAAGCATTATTCATTTCTCCTCTACTCCCATCATATATGTCTCCTTACTCCCTATCTGTTAAAGTATCCCACTTTTCCCCATTTCCCCCACAATACCTGTCTCCTACATTCCCCCATCTCAGGCTCCTTATTCTGCTTATCTGCATGGTTTCTTTCCATTTTCCTGGCTCCTGTGGTTAGATCAGGATATATACTCACCACAAATGATGGAAAATGGGAAAACATATGCTGTTTTTGTGCTTTTGGTTTTGTTTTTTTTTTTCCTGAGTCTTTGTTGTTTCGCTTAGTGTAAAAATTTCTAGTTCTATATATTTACCTGCAAATTTCATGATTAGGACTTTTTCCACTGAGTCGAAGTTCATCGTATAAATGCACCGCATTTTCATTATCAATTCATCACTTGAGTGCTTGAGGACGGTCATGTAGTGTGCTGGATAGCTTTAGTTGTCCACTTGACATACCTGGGTTGAGGGAGACTCAACGGGGGAATTTCCTTCGTTGGGCTAGCACGGGACCTTGCCTGTGGGGCAACTTCATGCGTTTTGAGTGAGGTGGGAGGGCCCAGACCACTCTGGGCTCCCACCCCTCTGCCAGTGGTCCAGTATTGTATAGGAAAGCAGGTTGAGCACAGGCAAGGCGGGAGGAGCAAGTCAGTAAGCATTGTTCCTCCATGGTGTGTGCTCCAGCTCCTGCCTCCAGGTTCCTGCCCTCAGTTCATACCTTGGGCTCCCTCAGTGATGAACTGTGACCCAGGAGAAGTATGCCAAATAAACTCTTTCCTCCCCAAGTTGGTTTTGGTCAGTGTTTTGTCACAACAAATGAAACCAAACCAGAACGCTTAGGTTTCTTCCATTTTTTAGCTATTGTGAAAAGAACATCAATAAACATGAATGTACAACTGTCTTTAATAGGATATATGTCATTGGATATATGTCAAAGATTAGTATAACCAGATCATATGGTAGATTTAATTTTAGTTTTCAAAGAGTTCTCCGTGATGTTGTCCACAGTGATTGCACCAGTTTACAATCTGAGGAACAGTGAATGAGGGTTCCATTTCTCATCATCCCCTCCGATATTTTGTGTCATTTGTTGTCTATTATTAAATATTCTGACTGTGGTTCTATTGAATCTGGGTTCTATGGCATCTTAAAGCAGAATTTACTTGCATTTCCCTATTTACTAAGGCTGATCAACATTTTTTAAAGTGTTTCTTATCCATTGTTATTTTTTCTTTTGGAGCGTTTGTTCATTCCATAGTCCAGTATTTTAAATTGGGTCATTTGTTTTCTTTCTTGTTTTTGGAGTTCTTTTTTTTTCTTGTTTTTATTGTACACATATGAGTATATATCTGCATTTATATAAGTGCACCCATGTCGTGTAATGACTGTGGAGATTAGAAGAAGGTGTTGGATCCCCTAGAAATGGAGTTATGGATAGTTATGAGCCACCAGGTGGGTGTTGGAATTTGAACCTGGGTCCTCAGCAAGAGCAACCAGTGCTCTTAACTACTGAGCAATGTTTCCAGGCCCTGTTTTGTGAGTTCTTTATATATTCTGGATATTAATCCTCTGGCAGATGAATAGTTATTGAAGAATTTCTCCCACAATGTAGGCTTCTTCTTTACTTGATTATTTTTTCCCTTTACTGTGTAGAATAGTTTAAGATTTTTTGTAGATGGTTGACTTTAACTCCTGATCTACTGACCTCTATTTTAGAAAGTCCTTTCCTGCACCTATATCTTTTATGCTACAGCCTATGTGTTTTTCTAACCCTTTCAGTGTTTCAGGCTTCACATTTGCTGTTGATTTAGTGTAGGGTGATAAATATGGGTCTAATTTCATTCTTCTACATATAGAGATAAAATTTTGCCAGCACCAGTTGTTGAACATGCAGTTTTCCTCCAATGTTTGTTCTTGGCACCTTAGTCAACTATCAGGTGACTCATGTTTGAGGCTTCTATTTAGTTCCATGATTTACAAGGATTTTTTATTTGTGCCAAATCCTTTCTGGTTTTGTGACTATAGATCCATAATATAGCTTAAACTTGTAATGCTCTTCATGCTTAGGATTACATTGATGCTATGGGGTCTTTGTTTTTCCTTATGAATTTTAGGATGGATTCTTCTATTCTGGGAGGAATATCAAGGTGATTTGGGGGTTTGTGTTGATTATATTGATTGCTTTTGGTGGTCTCATCATTTTCACTATTCTGATTCTACCAATCCATGAGCAAAGGAGGTCTTTCCATCTCCTGTGTCCTCCTCAATCTCTTTCTTCAAAGATTTAAAGTTTTCATTGAATGTATCTTGCATTTCTTTACGTTTATCCCTAGATATTTAATTTTATTTTGAGGCTATTTTTTTTTAATTTTAGTAACTATTTTTATTTTATGTGTATGCATGTTTGCTTGTATGTAAGTAAAAGCACCCATGTCATGCAGTGCTCATGAAGGACAGAAGAGGCTGTCAGATCCCATGGGAATGGAGTTACCAACAGTTGTTAGCTGCCATGTGGATGCTAGGATTTGAACCCAGGTCTTCTGTAGGAACAACCACTGTTCTTAACCACTAAGCCATCTCTCCAGCCCCTTGAGGCTATTTTGAATAGAAATGTTTCCTTGAACTTTTTCTCTGATCTCCAGATTTTTGCAGATTGATTTTGTAACCTGCCAGTTCTCATTGACTGAGATCTTCTTTTTTCTTTATGCCTAGGTTGAGAAAATTTGGTCTGTTTTGGTGTCCTACATTTCCTACTTATTTCATTCCTGTGCTTTTTTCTTTTTTGTTCATGTTTTTGTTGTGCAATTTTTCATATGAACAATCCAGTTCATCAAATTTATCATTCAATCTTGATGCTCTGTTTTCTGTTTCATACTTCTGTTTATCCCCCATCATTTCAAACTGGCTTCTTTAATTTTTCAGTCCCATTTTAATTTCAGTCTTTGTTTTCTTCAGTGCTTCTATCTCTTTGGCTATATTCACTTTTCAAGTACTGAACTGTATTTTCCCTTTCATTCGTCCATATATTTGCATTTTTTTTAGCTTCAGTCAGGAGTTTATCTTTACCCTCTTTTTTGGAGTTCCTTAAGTTGTTTGTTTATATGTTCTTTAAATTCATTAACATCTTTGATCTTGTTTATGATTGTTCTCTTAAATTCTGTTTCCTCTAGGTAGTTATAGGAATGTATTGTAGAACATCCCTACAAGACTTGTATAGAATATTTCATGGGGATATATAATGATTGGTTTTGTATTATTTGTATTTTTCATTTTTATATTATTTGTATTGTTTTTCATTGTTTTCTGGGCTTGTGGATGACTTTCGTTGCTTGTGTGTATGATATAAAACTCAATCCTGCATTTGTTAAGTTGAAGTTTGATTCTTTTTATATTTTTATGCCGTTGATGTGCCTCGGTTGCTTTCTGATCCAGTGTGAATAGTTTTTTGGTCTGTGATTCATGTTGTGTCTTTTGATTTTTTTTTTTAAATGGGGAGGCAAATGGATACAGGCAGGCTTGTAAGGAGTTCTCTATGATGGTGAAGGATGGTGAAGGAATCCCACTTGGTCATGTACTCTCTGGCATATTCTGTAGGATGTAGGCAAAACCCTAGGAGGTCTGAAGTGATCAGGATGGCTGTTTGTTACTAGTTAGAAGAGATAGCCTGAGTTCTGGAGTAGCTGGACTGGAAATGGTTCCAGAGCTGGGGTATGGGTGTGGTGGTATCTGAATAACTAATGCCAGTTAGTCATATAGTCTTTATCTCTGGCCTCCTCAGCAAGAGAAGTGGTAATATGATTTTGAAGGGATATTTCAATGTTCTGAAAACATGCTATATGGAAACCAGACAAGAATCTTAATGGAGACTCTGGATGTTTCCACAGTGGCATAAGTGGGAGATGATACTAGTTTAGCAATGAATGTGAAGCTTATATAACTGAACTGATTTATTGTCAATTGATAGATGCTGAGAGATTGTCAGTTTTCCTAACTGGTTTGATGTCCAATATACTGTCCAGATGCCAGGAGAAAGACTCATATCCAAAAGCACTTGGGAAACACAGACTCAATAGGTCTTAAAACAAAGAAAATAATAACAGTAGACATAAGTTGGGGAAGTAGTAAAGTAGGGGTGTGAGAGGGGAAATGTCCAAATAACATCAAATAAATTGTGTGAAATTCTCAAATCAATAAATATTAACATTAAAAATAATATTCTTATATTTTGAGATGGGTAATATGATAAAAATAAATTACTTAAGGGGCTGGAGAGATGGGACTGAGCACCTGGGTTCGATTCCTAGCACCCACAGGGCAGCTATGAACCACCCTTCACTCCAATTCCAGGAGAATCCAAAGCTCTCTTCTGACCTCCATGGCATTGCACTACATAGGTGCATTCACATACATGGTGACAATACATCCATACACATAAAATAAAAATAATAAATAAAATATTTTTAAAAACTTAAAAAAAATAAATTTCTTAAGAATGATCCTAATATTGTTGGTTTAAAATTGGTACTCTTGGCGATGGAGAGATGGCTGAGAAGTTGGGAGCACTGTCTGCTTTTGCAGAGGACCAGGTTTCGATTCCTAGCACCGACATGGCAGCTTACAACCATCCAGTGGAATGCGACTCCTTCTGACTTTCACAGGCATTGCACAGTATGGGTGCACTTACACACATATAAGCAATACATTCATACAGATGAAATGAAAACAGTAAATGAAATATTTTAATGACATTGACATTGATGCTATATATTAACATGAGTTGGTACAGCACTAAATTAAAATGGTTTTTAAAAACAAAGACATTGTTTGGAAATATTCATTGATGATTAGACATACACATAGTGTGTTAGTTAACTAGTTGTACATGATGTTATGTACCACCTAATGACATGTTGGCAATATGTACAATGGTACATACAAACAGAGCCTTGATTTGCAATAGATGATGTCATCCAGATTTCCCTATAATATTCATACAATGACCTAAGAACATATTTCTTAGAAAGTATTGTCGCACTAACTTTTCTCCTTTACACTCTCTGTTTGACCTGCCCTCACTCTCTTCAGGGTCTTGTGCTTCTGACGCTGATAGACAAACCAACATAAGACATCTTTATCTGAATTTTGCATAGTTTATACCTTTCGGGGGAAGGAGTGACTTACAAAGAAACGAACACCTCATATCCAGTGCTGTGCTGCAGCTCAACAGCCCACGATCTGCCCAGTCTCACGTCTGTGCATGCCCACTTGCCCCACAGAGTTCTGTGTGGGGTCCACAGTGTCCTTGCGAGGTGGGCTCCCCATGGTGTCCATGACAGGCTAGCTCTCCCACTCCTGTTCCCTACTTCCAAGATGGAGCCAACTCTTCCATTTTTTCATCCCAATCTCCTGCCATACTTGGCTCCACCCTTCTTCCCAGGGTGCCTGAGCTCACCCTAGGTCCTCCTTGGAGGAATAAGTAATTTCCAGGTTACAAATATTGATGTGAATAATAAACGATTGTATATCTTTGTGCTCAGAGATAATATATTGGATTATTTCTTATAAATAATATTGAAGCCATGGATTCAAAGACAAAAAGGGACATTAACATACATAAAGACACCTGGTCACAGCAATGAACCCTGGGCTCTTTGAGTAATTCAAATTTAAGAAGATAAGATAAAACCAGTAAGGAATAATAAAAAGCAGAAAGTCAAAGTAGCAAGAATATCATTAATTTATTCAGTCTGAAGCCACACGATAAAAGGTTTGCAAGAAGTGGGGAATTCAGTGTGTCAAATTGTAAAGTCAAATTTTCTTCTGGGAGGCCTGCACTGTGTGTTCTCTTAGCTCCCAGGCTGCACACTGTCTTCATGACCAATTCACTGGCCAACCCAATGCTTTTCAAAGCTACAGATTTGGGTTTTCTTATGGAGCTCATAAAGTCCAGAGAGGGGTTACTTACAAAGGCATGGATACCTGTGGGCTTTTTTCCCTACATCTTGGCTGAGCTTTCCAAATCCATGGCCACTGGCCTAGCAGACCAAGATGGTGAACCCCTGCCTCCTTCCTGGCTTCTTCTGTGTCTGTCTTTAGACCTTCCCTCTCATGTCATTGAAGCTGACTGATTGGGTGGGAGGGTTACTATCTCCCTTCCTTCCTATAGAGTCTCTTAAGACTGCTCCAACTACTTCTAGTACTTTTGGAGGACTTTCCTATCTAACACTCCACTCTTTCCTCCAGCTCTTACAGTCTTTCCATTGCCTCTTCAACAAGGGTCCCTTAACCTTGGAGAGGGTGACAGATATGGAATGATCTTTCTTTTGTTGTGGCAAGATATTGAAATCTTGGGCCTTCTCCTCATCTGTTTCCAAGATGAAACCATTGATACATCTCAGGTGTGTCTCCTAGTACAAAGATAAATGAAAAGAAGCAGGAACATCTTAACAAACATTAATGGTCATAATAATCTAGCCTGTGGGTGTAAATAGAAATGCTTAGAAGATACTTTAACAGGTGTATCATATTCTTCTAACAAAATATATCCAGTGGCTTTCCCATTGAGGCCTATAACCTCCCCTGCTACAGGGAATTGGCTTGGTCTACAGCACCAGATATGTGCTCCACCCCTTGGAGCAGGCCTTACCCAATTTGAAATTTGTCTTTTGTATGTATGTTAGTCAAGTCATTATTGCACCAGCAGGGATATTTTGCTTAGCATGTCAATAGTGTACAACATGTGGGGTCCATCATTGAGCAGAATTATAGGGGATCCTTCTACCTACAGCTGTCTGCATAGTGCCTTCTGGCACTATGAAAACCATCCATCCAGTGGCATGGAGTTTCCCGCTTAGTCTCAGCACAGTCTCTCTCTCTCTCACCCTCACATTATACAGTGTCTCCCACAACATTGTCTTACTGACCTTTTCTGGGGTACAATGGGCATTAGTGGCAAGAGCATTTATTAATTTGAGGACCTTTAGGATCTCTCTGGCCCATAGCTCATGGGTGGGGGCAACAACTCAATCGTGATACTGGAATTTTTACTTAAGAATTATACAGTTTTGGGAGCCTTTGTTTTTATTTTCATATAGGATTAGACTATTGTTGACTTTGCCAACTCTTATGGTGGGTATCACTTATGTCTTACCCAATCATAAAGCTCCTAAGAATTACAGCTATAGCTGGCCTCTGTTTCTTCAAGTGTTTTTGATATCTCTCCAATGGGTTTCACAACTGTAAAACACTCAGAGGTTAACATCACATAACAAATTAAACATAGACACTATCTAACACAGTGTGGAAAGATTGTATCCACTTGTATTAATTGTTTTCTCAGCCGATGTCTGTTGGGTCCCATAGCATGGATAAGAGGCATTAACTTGGTTGCTTCTTTACTATATCTAGTTACCCTTTTGGAGTCATTTCACATTCTGGAGATTTTACATGAAACCTCCCTGTATTTTTTATTCTTGATAATGGTGCTGGCTCAAGTTTGCTGACCCTGTACCTGGCTGAGGAGGCAAAGGGCCCTTCTGTTCCCTGCTGCACCTGTTGGTTCCCCAAGTCAGGTGTGTCCTGGGTCTGCCTCCTGGCTGTAGCTGTCTCTGGGGAGGCCTGGTGGGAAAACTACGTCCACGCCCAATATAGTCTTTCTCAGGAGGGAAATGTACCTTATTTAATCTTTGGGGTTCCGTAACCACCACTGTGACAGTTTTTATCCTATATGTACCTTTTGTGAACTCTTTCTCAAACTTCAAAGCCTTTCAGAAACTCCTTAGTACAGAATTTGGTTTCTTGTGTTCTTTTTCTTTTTTTTAATGAACTTGGGCTAGACATAAATCTGTTTTCGGGTAACCCAAAGGGAGTTCTTTTTCTGTTTTGTCTATTTTATATCTCTTGTAGGTTGTTCTATTATTTTACAGACATGTTTTATACACTGGTTCGTGTCACTCAGGTCTCCCGAAACCTCCTTTACTTTACAAAGATCATGCCCCGTTAAGGGAGTTAACAAAAGTATTAAACCTCCACACCATTCTCGCAGTCTCTGTTGAGTTAAGCTTTTCTTTAAATCTCTGGTGAACACAATCCTATCTGGTCCAGTGAACTGGGTATCATATATTGCTTTTCTTATAACTAGTTATCTCAGTAACACCTGTCCCTCTTCTATGGTCCTCCAGCTCCTCCTAACCATGGGAGCCCTCATTGGTGATGACAAAATATCTTTAACGCCTCTCACAAGCCATTCCGTTAGGGACTGCTTCTCCCTGTACTGCCTCAGATTGTACAGGTTATGTCTCAAGGAAGGATGGGTGGTTATATAGCTCAGCTATAATACTTCTGAAGCATGTAAACTAATATCAATTTCTCCCATGTCCCATATCCTTACAAGCCATGTGGTTTACTGAGATGGTTACATAAGATATAAGTAGAAAGAAACTTTAAAATGTATTGCTTAATTTTACAAATTTTGGATTATTTTCAATTTTTCATTTTAATCAGTGAATGCTTTCTTTTTAACAGTGAATCATTTGATAAATAATAATTGTGTATATATGTGAAACACATGTGATGTTAATAAAGGAATGGTTTCCCCCTAATGAATCTGTCGTCTCAAATAATTCTCAATCTTATGGCAAAAGATTAAATTTATTATTTTAGCAGTTTTTAAATTTAAAGTGCAAGGCAATATCTTATATTCACTATTTCTTTTACAATACATTGATCACTAAACTGTTCTTTTTGGCTAACTGAAACCTTGTACGAACCATTAAGTGAGAAGGCAATCTTCTCTGGTGTGTAGATTGAGCCTACAGACTTCTGTTGTGAGGCAGTATTTGGAATTTGTGTTGGACTAAAAGACTTCAGCAGATAGAGTTATTATAAATGTAGCAACAATGTATCAGGAACCACCTAGCATTTTTGTGAACCATAGGATAGGGTAAGGTTGGTGATACTATCGGCATAGCTTGGTAAAATGGAACAAACAAAAAATTTTAGATTTTGTAATGTGTTTTAACATTGCAAGATAAAATGAGCCCACTCTGAAGTTTTCCAACACATTATTACTTTGTTTATATAAAACAAAACAATCAAAGATGATCACCATACTGATAATATAAAAACACATTTTTTTTCTGAAAGTTTTGTTTCACAAAAATCAAAGAAAGGGGCCAGGGAAAGAACTCAGTGGTTAAGAACCCTGGTTGTTCTTGCAGAGGTCCTAGGTTTCCTTCTAAGCATGGGCATGGCAGCTCACAACCATCCAGACCATACAATATTTTCTTTAGACATACATGGTCACAGAACACATGTGATGATTTACCCATATGAAAGAAAAATACTCATACATATTAAAAGCAACATAGAGGCATTTTATAATTTAAGCATGTTTTTTGAATAAGTTTCTTTACTATCATTCTACATGCAAATTTCTGAGAGAAGTAACTTTTATTTTCACTTTTCTTTATACAAATATAGGTAACAATACTCTTTTCCTACACAGCACGCTAGACTGATATTCATCCTTTCCTTTATGGATGTCTATTATTTCCTAACAATTGCGGAACTCTTAAACCTGAAATTTTCATATGTTATTAAGTCATGCCTCTTATCTAACAGCAGGATCAAACATAATCACAACTTGGACCCTTATTATTTTTTAATAGAGTCCCGATGTGCTGTGTCAGAAAAGCCTTTTAATAATAATGTGGAAACTTACAAAGAAGTGATGATTGCCTAACCAGAGGGAAGAAATCAGTGAGGAATGATGAAACATCATGTTCCATTTCCCCCCAGAATCAATGTTTCCGACATGTTCTGGCAGATTTTTGTTTTGAACAAATAACTCCAAATTTTCATATAGCAAACTACTTAGCTAAATAGAAATGTAAGTGACGTTCAGCACATTTAAAAAAAATCAATCTGATCCATCTGGCACAGAAGGACCAACTGACTCATCCCCCTGAAAGAACTAAAGTAGGCCACCATTTAATAAATTGCCATTTTACTTAGGAAATGGCAATGGAGTGATGTCAGAGGCCTGGAGACATGGCATCGGAAAGGCCAGCAGCATCAGGAGGGTAATTTTTCTTTGATCATCTGTAAATGAGCTGAGAGTTCAGGAAACCATGGTCGTTCGGAGAAACAGGACAAAGCTGGGGTGCTTTATCTGCCACACAGCATTATTCGTTTCTAGAACCTGGTTGTTTCACAGGGAATACTTCACACAATTTGTAGAGTTGACAATCACTTTACACTTTGTACTTTACTTCAGTAAGTGCCTGTTTCCCAGATGGTTATACTTTTCTAGAGTAAAGTGAAAGACAGCAGCTTCCAACAGTCCTCAGACCTTTTCTATAAAGAATGCTTGTTCTCAGCAGGACAAAGATTTCATAAGGAAGCCTCAGAGTTCAATTGCAGCTACAAATATACATACACCTAAATCATCAATGAAAATATCTCTGTCAACAATTTGATCCAAATTTGACCTGACAACCTTGCATGGTGAATGATATAGAGCTCAAAATGCTGTTCATAATAACAGAGACATCCAGCTCCTGAGCAAAGTGAATTTCATTTTCTCAAATCACACACGCTGCTCATCAAGCATTTAACTGACAAAATTATGTTATGATTGTTAGCTAATAAAATAAATTAATTTGAGTCATTATCAAAAATTCTAAATCACTTATCTTTTGGTAGGCAGCTAATCTATAAGATGGAGTGAGCTATGTTATTCTATAGCACCTGTGATGTCTGACCGACTGTGATAAACAGCTAATGTCATTTCCTTAATCTTCAGAAGAACTTTTCAGGCCAGGGTAACACCTCTCTGTCATTATGGGTGTGGAAACTGCTGAAAGGAAATGATGGGATGCCTCAATGTCCATGTTAGCTGAGTGTAAAACTACTCATTTGATTTGAATTTTCCCCAGTTTCTCCACCTATCCTACCCTCCTACAGGGACACAAGGACCCTAATGCCTCTGAAATGCCACATCGTACTTTTATCATTGTGAGTGGTCATGCCAGCCTGTCCTACAGCAAGCTTTGGCAATTGATTCTCCTAGAAGTTTCCATGTCTCCAGTACCTATAATAATGTCACCTTATAAATGTCTTGGTTGATTTTTTACACCCTTTCCTCTTAGATTGCTTCCTGCCTTTTTTCTTTCTTTTTCCTTCCTTCCTTCCTTTCTCTCTATTTCTTTTTTCTCTCGCTCTTTCTTTTCCTTCTTTCCTTTCTTCCTTTCTTTTTTCTTTTCTTTATTTCTTTTCTGTATTTTTAAAAAATTTATTCATTTATTTTTGAGACGGGGTCTAACTACGTAGCTTTTGTTTCCCTGAAATTCACTATGTAGACTAAGTTGGCTTGAATTCACAGTGGTCAACCTGTTCCCACTTCTTTACTGACTGCTGAGGTTAAATGACTGCACAACCATGGCTGGGTGCCTTCCCTTTATATGATATATTTAGTTCCACTTTTATTATTAATATCCCATATTGTCTCAGTAGAATCATTAATCTATAGAAAGCCATTTTCTTGACACTTTCTCTGATTCATACAATCTAGGCAATTTATTTGTTAATGATAATGTTGTCTGAAACTCCTCGCATATTTACAACCATTATTTTGAACTAAATTTCCATGGTTACAAAACTTCAGAACTCTGATCCGCAGAGCAGCACTTCCTACCACATGGGCTGTTGAGCATCTGAAATGTGGACAGTCCAATTGTGATAGCCCATTAGTGGAAAATACAAACTATATTTAAAAGAATTCATAAACTAAAGAAGAAAGTTAAATATTTCAAACAATTTATAATATGTGCTTTAAGGCAGAGATTATCACTGACAATAGCAGAAATAAGTCCATAATTCAAAGCACTATTTTTAAGAGATTTTGATTGTCTTTTTGAGACAGGGTCTTCCTGTACTCCCAGCTGACCTGAACTCACTATGTAGACCAGGCTGGCCTTGAACTCACAAAGATCCACCTGCCTTTGCTTCCCAAGTGCTGGGACTAAAGGCGTGTGCCACCACGCCCAGCCCATTTTCGTTTTTATACTGATTATATAATGAAATAATATTTTATAATGTGTTAAATGAAATATATTGATAAACTGATTTTTTGTGACAGGATCTCACTATGTAGCTCTGGCTGGCTGAAACACTCTGTAGCTGTAGATCAGGTGGCCTCAAACATGCAGAGATATGCCTGCCTCTGCCCTCCCGAGTCCTGGGATTAAATGTGAATGATACCACACTTGTCTATTGCTAACCTGATTTATCTATTTATTTTATCCTTATTATGAACTGTTTTATCATTTTGTTATGACCACCACAAAATTTAGCATGGAATATATGGTTTTTATTTGTGGATCACATTATATTTTACATATAGCTTCACATTAAGAAGTCAGAAAGATACAGCAGGTAATGGCTGGTGTAGATACAAGTGTAAACAGACACTTCATTTCCCTGAAGTGGGAAATTGAAGGGAAAGCCAATGAGAATTCCTTACTCTTGCAAACTAAGCCTAAGTTCTAGATGGGCTGGTGACATTTTTCTCATACAGCATATCAGAAAGCATAAAACTTTGTCTTCTTTCTCCAGACTACAATTCTGGAGGCAAGGAAGGGATAATTTCTTAGTAAGATAGGATCCATTAGGTCATAGTTTCTAAATATATGGGTATTTAGTTCATTTCATTGGAATCAATAAAAATTAAACATGAAAATACATATGAGTTTAGATTTGAGTGTGTTAAAATGAAGTGTTTTGCTTAAAATGTGCCTATTTCTATTTTAATTTTGGCATAAAGGTTTCTTTCTATGTAATGAACAGCAAAAACTGTAACCCATTATTTAAATAAGTAGCTGAGTCTTAGGCAATTACAAGTGATCAATGTTGAAACCATGTTTGGTAAAGTAAGACAGGCATGACCTCTAATTCTGCTCTGTGAGTAACTGGGGAAGCTTCTGTACCATAAATTTTCTTGAGGTCATTTCCTTTGTCTCTGGCTATAAATATATCTTGCCTAGGTAATAGGGAAAATTATTCTGAGCCATTTATGATTCTGACTACTATCCAGATTTAGAATGTCAAATAAAGTCTGTTGAGGTCTGCAAGTTTGAATTTAATTTTCTTTTCTAACAGCAATGAAAGGTGTAATATGACAAAACAAACTCTCACTCTACCCCCTCTCAGAATTGGGGGCAGTCCCTTCTGATATGTCCACATCCAAAACGAAGGAAAGGCACTGCATTACTCCATTTCCTTTGCCAATGTCCCCTAATCTATACTTACGTCTTTAAGTCCTAATTACAAAGAAGCCATCCATCCACTTTTTCTTCACCTCTTCTGCTAACATTTTAATCCAAGCAACTATTCTCCATTGTGGAGCTCTGGGACTTCTTGTCTCTATTCGTATCCTCTAAAATTTATTGTCCACGAGCAGTCAGAGATCATGATTTTCTGCATACTGCCTGAGCCTTCTGTGACTTGGATCGGTGTTCGCTCTGTCAGTTCTTACAGCACCTCAGTTCCCAAAGTCTGTCCAGTTCCCCAACCTCAGGTCTTACCTTCTTGCTCACTGTGCTCCAGGTCACTAGCCTCTGTGTGTACTCAATGTTTTAAATATTTTATTTATTATTTTCACTTTATGTATGTGCATGTATTGCCTGAATGTAGGTAAGTGCACCCATGTAGTGCAATGCCAGGGAGGTCAGAAGAGACTGTCGAATCCCCTGGAACTGGAGTTACAGACAGTTGTTAGCTGCCATGTGGATGCTGGGATTCAAACCCGGTCTTCTGCAAGAACAGTCAGTGTTCATAACCGCTGAGCCATCTCTCCAGCCCCTACTCAAATTTTTAAGTGTACTCTTGGTTGATCCCCGAGTTTTGGAATTATATATTCCCTAAGGCCTTTTCATGGGGTATATTAATTCTTCACAGAACGGACCCTTCAAACCTTTTTAAAATGATTTTTGCTTTTTAAAAAATAGTTTCGGATATGTACACATTGCGTATTGACCACTGTTGCATCCATCTTCTCACCACTTCTGCCCCTTCCCCCTCCCCCCAAAAAAGTCTCTGTCTCACATTCATGTCTATTTATTTTGTTTTGTTACTCATCAATATTAAATTTGTTTTCTCCCTGATCTAGAAGTCTTTGCGAGGGAACTGACGCTGATTCTAACCACTCCAACAGCTACCAAAGTGCCTGAAAACAAATCCTGAGTCCATCACTCTCAAGTCCAGCCTTGACAAACAACAGAAAAATGAGGAGAAACCAATAAATGGATGCTTTTGGAGGCTCTCGTCAAGAAATTCCAATGGACTCTGATATGAATATTTGAAGTTTGCCCCATTCTGACCTTTTTCTGGTTCCCTGTCTAGAACTAGTAATGCTAATTACTCTTGTCTTTACTTCTCCTTCACATCACCTATTCACCAGTCAAGGACCTTCTTTTCTCCCTACAGATAAGAGTTATGCAATTTAGGAGTTTTTTAGGTAGACGCACTGAAGGGGTACTCCAATTGGCTTACCTTGCATCCCTGTTCAGCATGGAAGAAGCCAGAGCTGTCTGCCTCCTGTTTCCCTATCTGCAATTTGGTAACCTCTTCAAAGGATGATGTGATAAGAATAGGAGTCAGGAACTGGCTATACGGTTAAAAGACCCCAAAGAAAAGTAGCCAGTTCTTGGCTAAAATTCAAAATGTTCTTGGGCCTCAGCAACATACTGTGTTCCAAAGAAATTGGGAGTTCTTATCTAATCCCTAAAAGATTTCAGGGTTACCTCTTCAGAGGGGGCAATGTTGGAGTAGCGAAAAAACCCATAGAAAAAAGAAAGTACACAAAGTTGTCAGGAAAACGTGATGGGTGGATATGGATGGAGTGGGAGGGGAGGGAGTGAGCACAGATTTGATCAAAACACCTTGAATGCATGTATAAAAGTCTCAATAAATTTTTTTAAGTAAAAATATGACTTTGAGTCAAAAAATAGCTTCACATATGTACACATTGCATATTGACCACTGTCACACACCCCCACCTTCCCACCACTTCTGCCCCCTGCCAAAAAAGGTCTCTGTCTCACATTCATGTCTATTCATTTTGTTTTGTTACTCAGCAAGATTAGCCAGGCTCACATGTGACTGTGGGATTTGAGATATTCACTGGAGCCTGGTGGACTCAGCTGAGGGTACACAATTAAAGAAAATTAATGAGTCTCCCATTCACAGAATCATACAGTAGTTCAATAGCAAAGGGTAAACTCTTTCCCCTATCTTGACTGATGGTTGATATGAATGGTCTTGTGTGAGCCCGGTGTAATTAAATACATTTGATGTGATTTAGTGATTATACATTAATTATACGGAATCTAAGTAATTGTGTCTTGTAGCCCTTCATCGTACCTTCAGACTCTGACACTATTCCTGCCTCCTCTTCCTCAATGTGTCCTGAACCTTAAACTATATGATATGTGACTTTTTAAGGCTGGGCCCATAGAAGCAGAAATCATCAACTAGCATATTGTGAAGTGTGTCACAGGCCCTTATATCCCTAGTTATTCAGTGTAAAATCTGATTATCTTTCTAAGAAATTCCTTTTCCTACCATGAGATGTCTGTTAAAATTTGAGATCACCCTGGAAAAACACTGTTCATATGAGTTCTTCTGTTAAGATAACTATAGCTTTTGGATACCTGTTATGATTTGAATTTGGAATGTCTCCCTAAGGCTCAGGGTTGAGTAATTTGAATCATATTCATCAGTGTGCTGTACTCTTCCTTTTCCAGAAAAATAAATATGATCAAATATTTTTCTGATATCCTTGTCTTCAGCCATTGTGACTTGATGAAACAAAACAGGTAAATTTGAAACAAGTTCAATGTTTCAAGGATTAAATAGCTTTTCTGGGATTGAGATACTGACAGGTGATATTTGTTTTCATGTGAAATCTGTGGATTCATTATTCACCCAAGAAATTTATCATTTCAGAAAGTGACCCATTCTGAGTAATGATGCGGATGTTGATGAGGGAATAAGTATACACATTCCTCATCCTGTCATAGGAGGCCAGTGTGACACTCTTCATCGTATTCTGGATGTGAGTACAGGTAGAAGCAACAATAACCAGTTCCTATTTTTCCTGTAGTTGTCAGTGTGGAGCCTCTTTTCTTTCAGAGGAGACTGCTTTACACTGATGTGACTACAGTCCCTCCAGAGAATTTCTCTGAGGTCCTCACACTAACTTAGTTCCCCTTCATAGTTATGTTGATAGTTTTTGGAATACCAGCAATCTGATTCCTGAGAATGTTTTTTTTTGTTGTTGTTGTTGTTATCGTAGTTGATATTGCAAAGATCATCTTTCTGTTTTGAGATTTCCTGAATTAAAGTTTGTTGAGTTGTGCCAATTGCTTTTTCTTATCTATTTTGATGGTCACATAACTTT
>NW_008337766.1:34348-45578 GCF_000622305.1 Nannospalax galili | reverse complement strand
TATATATATATATATACTTATTTTTACATACAGTGATAAATGCAACTTGACCATGATAAGTGACTCTGATAATATGTTAGATATTCAGCTTGCTAGGGCTGGAAAGATGGCTCAGCAGTTAAGAGTACTGGATGTTCTTGAAGAAGACTGGTTTGAATCCCAGCACCCACATGGCAGCTAATAATTATCCATAACTCCAGTTCTAGAGATTGGACACCCTCTTCTGGCTTCTGCTACATTGCAGGACATGATTGCACTTACATACATGCAGGCATAACACTCATGCACATGAAACAAAGAAATTTTTAAAAATTAAAATAAATTCAGCTTGTTAACATTTGTTGAGGTTTCTTTTACATCTGTATTCATGAGAGATAAGATTGGCCTATCTTGTGTCATTTTCTGATTTTGATACCAGGGCAATTACAACCTCATGAAATGAGAGAATATTGAATTCTCTCTAATTCAATATTTGGAAGTATTTGAAAAGAGTTGATGTTAGTTATTTTTTAAATGTTTGGTAAATTCAACAAAGTCAATATTTGAGACTTTTCTTTGGAGAGAGAATTTTTTAAAGATTTATTTTTATTTTATTTTATTTTTTGTGTATGGTATGTGTATATGTGTATACACTTTTGTAATTACCTGAGTATACTAGAAGAGGATGAGTCCCTAGAGCTAGATAAGTCATCTGATGTGGATGCCGGGACCTGAACTCGGGTTCTTTTAATTGCTCAGCCACTTCTCCAGCTCTTGGGGGGGCGGATTTTATCCCAAATTCACTCTTCTTAATCATTGATCTGTTCACATTTTGTGCTTCTTCATTATTTAGATTTAGTATGTTTTATATTTCTAAAAATGAAATCATTTTCATTTGTAAGGTTTTATGTTGCCAAGCTGACTTCTATATGACTTTAGTTCTATATTTTCAAATTTATCTCATTCTATGACTCAATTTTGACATATAGGGTTTTATAAGCTACACTGTTTAAACACTGACTGAAATCCTAGGTATCAAAACAAAAATGTCTTTTTCTTGAGAAAATTTCAAGCAACTTTAATTAAAATGCTTCCCTTTGTATTTTTAAACAGCTATGCATTCCATCAACCACCACACCAAAACTGGTGTCATCTGATAATGGCAGTCATCAGCTTTGTAGTTCAAAGACTGGGAAGTCCAGAAGATTTCTTTGATACTTTGGGAATTACCTGTCTAAACATTGTTGACAGAATGTCAAACAATGTGACTAATCTCATAGAAACTGGTATTTCCAGTGTTTGGTGTTTTTCTTTCTCTAATTCTTAGTATTTCTTGAAGTCTCTGATGAACAGGGCAGAGATCATTCACGGCTTCTGTTCTGAATGAACACTTAACTGTAGTTCATATGTCCTTGCAGCCTTATTTGACGTGACAATGTCATCACTAACCATTTGGAATATAAAATTTGAAAGCTTGCTTTTTTGCTTTTTCTTGACATTTTTCTTTCCTTTTTTTAAAAAAGATGAATATTTGCAAATTTCATACAATACATCTTGATCATATTTAGATCCCATCTCCTACCTGCTTATTTTGAAAGTCAGAGCAGGAATCAAACTAACTTTACCACTGCTATACAATATGACATGCACTTGTTCTTGTTGGGGTTCAACTAGGGCAACCCGATGATGATAATAGGCTGCATGAACTCGGACTCTGGAAAATCAAAGAAGTTGGAACCTGGCATTCTTGAGCAAAGACCCAAATGCCAAATTTTTCCAGGATTACCCAAATTGAACCAATTCAGTTCCTTTGAATTGTTTGTAGTATGAGTTTGTTTCCAGTGCAAAACTCATTAATTAATTACCTCTGAATATATATATATATATATGTATATATATATATATATAAGAATGTACATATAGTCTACTCTCTAACTCAATCTAATGTTCAGTTAATTCTACCAAGTCAATCCGCTTTGATGACTGTCAGCAGAAAGCACACCACAGCTGTTCATTTGTTGCCTCCTTGGCCTTTTCCATACATGAACTTGTTACCCGTTGCCCCGATTTTGTTGATAAGGAAAAGCCAACGCTCAGCTCCTTGTTATTTTAAGCAAACTATTTCTTCTCACATAGATCTGGTAAGAACTGAAGTAGCCAGGAAAGTTACTTAAATGAGAGCTAACTTAAATTATGGATTGACGTTAACTGAAAATTGGCAGTATTAGTAAACTAATACATAGATTTATCACTCAAAAATTAGTCAAGGGTCAGGTGCTTGCTGTGCAAATATGGAGAAAGGATTCTCATCCCCAGAGACCATATAAAGATAGGAGAGAACCAACTACATAAATTGTCCTCCGACCTCCACATGTGCACACACACACACACACACACAACCCTACACACACCCCTCGTATATGCTCACACACACACAATGATTATATATACACACAAGACAATAATAAACAACATTTTTATCAATTAAGTAAAAAAGAATAAATAATTAAAATTATTCAGAATGTAAAGGACAATCAACAGGCAAAAGTGGGTGGACTGGGCTGGAAAAATGGCTCAGTGGTTAAGAGCCCTGGGTGCTCTTGCAAAGGGCCTAGGTTAGATCCCAGAACTCACATAGAGGCTAATAACCATCTGTAACTCCAGTTCCAGGGGATCTGATGTCTTCTTCTGACCTCCACAGACATTGCATGACATGGGTGCAGTTATGCACCCATGCAGGCAATACACTCATACACATAATTGTAAAAGTTGTGGGATTGTATATTTAAAAATCAACTGTGATTATAATTTGGGATACATTTTTCAATCTGTAACCAAATATATTAGTATTGTTTATGTATTTATGACAGATGGTATTTATGAATTAATACATAATTATCAGTAGTATATGAGATGGATTATACATAAAATAATGGACTTTTTGTAATAACATGTGCTGTTAAGTAGGCATAAACAGTATTAGATTTAATTATGACACTTTCAAAAAACTTTTTTTCTGTTAATTCTTACCCCACCTCTTTTCTGTATCTCGTTGCCCACCAGTAGCCTCAATTCAGTTCATGTCTATCATATTGCCGTCCTTCCCTACTTCAACACCTCTTTCTCTTCTCTCACAGTGTCCTTTATAGATTCATAGCTTAGCCTGTGGTGAAGCATTTCTTTAATCCCAGCACTCAGGAGGCAGAGGCAGGTGGATCTATGTGAGTTCAAGGCCAGCCTGGACTACATAGCAAGTTCCAGGCAAGCTGGGGCTACAGGGAGACCCTGTCTCAAAAAGACCAAAGGGGGAAGAAAACTTATTAAAAAGGATTCACATATTAGATAGAACATGTGATTTTTATCTATCTGAATCTGTGTCACCTTTCTTAATATACTGCTTTCTAGATCATCTGTTTCCCAGAAAATTTTATAATTTCATTTTTTCAGACTGAATAAATTTCCACTGTGGATACACACCACACTTAGTTATCCATTCATCTGCTGATGGATGTCTCGACTGCTTCCATTTTCTTGCTACTGTGAGTAGGGAAGCAAGTTTCTCTGTGGTAGCCTATAGAGCCTATGGGTAGGTGTGGTGCAGTTGGGTCATTTGGTAATTTTATTCTTTATGTTCTAAGAAACTCCACCCTGACTTCCATAATGACTCTACTAGTTTATAACCCAGCAAGCAGTGAATAAGGCTTCTCAGAAATGATTTTTTTTTGGTCTTTTTGAGAAAGTGTCTCCCTGTGGCCCCAGCTGACTTGGAACTCACTGTGTAGACCACACTAGCCTCAATTTCACAGGGATCAGCTTATTTCTGCTACCCTAGTACTGGAATTAAAGACATAAGCATCACCAGATCAGGATCCCAGAAATGATTTTAAGTAACACATTAGAAAGACCATATCCAAAGGTTTAGTGACATTTTCTGAATGGTGTAGTGCAATTATTTTGCAGTATTCTCTAAATACTATGTAGTATATACATATTTCCTGTGAATTTGCTTTACATTTATAAAAAGATTGAGAACATCTCTAAAATAGGACCATTGATATTGCCAATGTACTTACTATACTCATAACTGAAACTGTCCACCCAATAAATAGATTGTTCTTTAATCAACAGTAATTAACAAAGACATTACTATTAAATAAATGGAATATATAAAATTTTTTATAATACATTAAAGTCATGTGTATACTGGCATTCAGCAATTATTTTCTACAGAGACTTCTTTCTTGTGTGAATTTGGAGATAGGTTAAGATGCATTTATTAGAATAATGAAAATTTTTAAATAATCCAGATACCCACAATACAGTGGGAACTGAGTAAATATTTATATATAAGCAGTTAATAGAGCAATGAGCATAAATACAATGGAGATACAGGTGTGACCATCTACAGATCTCAAATCTGATTCTAGGAAAGAAAAGCAAAATCAGAGAAAAATATGCACAACACAATTCAATTTATATGAAGATCAAAATGAAACAAAATAAAATAAATACATAAATATAACATTTACACACAAATAGATAAAATAAAAAACATGCATATTTAAAACAGAGCTTAAAGTGTAGTGTTATGTTTGAGACAGAGGGTTACTGGAAAAGCAAGTACAGCTCTAAAGACATGTTATCTCCAAGGGTGAGTGACAGGTGCACGGGTATTCATTCAAATTTCTGCATGTAATTCATATATACTATATAATATGCAGAAAATCTATTTTTGAAATGAGAAATTATAACTCAATATATTCATTAAACATAAACTAGTTAACTATTGTTATCATTTACCTAAAAACTTAATACAGTATTTTTGATATTGTATCTAGTGTGTCAATATTTAGCTGGAGTTACCTGGTAATGAGATGATTCCCTGAACATGCTATTGTTCCTATGTTAAATTTATCTTTGGAAAATATTAGAATTTCTAATCATCTAAAAAATGTTTTTTGCTTCCTTGAGACAAAGTGAATTTCAAGTAACTAATTTAAAAATAGCTCCGACTGGAATTTCTAAATATCCCTAAATAACAAATATTAAGTAAAAGTGTTGTTTCATATAATAGTCCTTCTAATAACATCAGAGGGAGAAAATAAAGTTAAGATCATATTTGTCTTATATTTTCTTGGTAATTCATTATTTCTCATAATTTTTCAACATTTCTTACTTGTGGATTTTTTGGACTACGCTGAAACTAAGCTGTATATCTACATCATCTCCTCATAAGAAGGAAGAGATTCAAGATGCTTCACCTCCTCCTGCAGCCTGGTATGTGTTATGTTTTGGGGATTTCAGCAGTACAGGATGATGATGCCATACCCAATTAATACAAACACGTTTTAGAAGACGTGTGTCACTGTGAATCTGGAGAAGGCTATGCCGTGGTTAGCAGAGACTTGTATCTGTTTTATAACCTCTTGGCTTGTCAAGGTTGTGATAGAGACTATTTAATTATGGGGCAGCAAGTGATGATATATCTATAACCCATCACTGTAAGTTGAGTTTCATTGGTTTCACCGAAGAATATACATGGCCTTACCCAGCAGCAGTTCATAAAAAAAAAATTGACCCAGGTGTACTTGTATATGCCTACAATCCCTGTGACACCTGCACTTGGGAGGCTGAGATAGGGGGATGATGAACTTGAGTTCAGTCTCAACAATGTGGTGAGATCCTGACTCTGGAAACAGACAGAAACAAACAAAAGGAAGGAACTGGTGCATCCAGAATTGAGTTTAGCTTGTTTTAAAGACCTGTGTAGGGGCTGGAGAGATGGCTCAGAGGTTAAGAGCATCTCTTACAGAGGACCCGTGTTCGATTCCCAACACTCACATGGAGGCTATAAACCGTCCTTAGCACCAGTTCCAGGGGAATCCGTAGCCCTCATCGGACCTCTGCTGGCATTGCACCACATGGGAGCACTCACATGCAGGCAATACACTCATACACATAAAATAAAAATAATAAATAAAATATTTAAAAACTCATAGGAGTATTAACATTAGCTCTTTAATAAAAAAAAGACCTGTGTAAACTACTTGAGTAGGTATGTAACCCACACCCTCACGTCACCTATTACAACTTTTCCATTTCTTCTTGCTTGTTGTAGGTGACCTCATAAGGAAGTTATTTAATCTATTGGAGGAGGGGAAAATGCCCAAAAGAAATGGATCACATCTGAATTTCAGGAACATTCTGTGGTTATGTGGAAACAGTGGGGACAGAAAACCCTCTTAAAGGTTGACTTTGTCAATGGCTTTAATGTTTTCTGTCTAGTCTTTGAAAAAAGAAAATTATCTGATGTAGAGGATATTTTCATGTTAGGTACAGTGGCCATGACCTGGCCAAGGGGTCAGAAGCCTGAAAAGACTAAGTTTCAAAGTCTTTAAACAAGCAGTATGGGGAACAGCCACAGAGATGGGAACAGGGAAGTACGATGTGTTAAACTATCGGTACCCCATGCCACATCAAAGCTCATCAAAAACACGTACCAGGACCATAAATAATTAAGTAGATAAAAGGCCACTGTTGAGGGACTGGAAAAGTGGCTCAGTGGTTAAGAGCACTGGCTGCTCTTGCAAAGGATCTGGGTTGGGTCTCTAGCAGCCACATGTCCTTAAATCCAGTTCTGGGGGATGCAATGCCCTCTTCTGACCTTCATGGGCACTGTATCACATGGGTGCACTTACATACATGCAGGCAATACACTTATACACAAAAAATGAAAATTAATAATTTAAATATTTTTTTAGAAAGAGACTCATTTGATAGCAACTATTTAGAGAGCTGCCCCAGACCTGACATAATAGGTACTTTGAGAGGTTGACCACTGTGGTAGATTGTGGAGACTCAGGGGCATGGCTTTTGTCCTACCTCAACTGACTTCATTAGTGAATCTTCTGAAAAGACATCTTTTCCTTGACAGCATTTATCTGTCTTTTGTAAGTCTACGAACATCATAATTTTACAAACAGCCCTTGCTTCTACATAGGAGACAATATAGGATACAAATAAACACAGAATAGAGTTAGAAAGACTACACTTGAATTCCAACTTCAATAATCAATTAGGTATATAAACTCTGGCATGCAAACCCAGCATCATGGTACACACTTTTAATCCTAGCTCCCAGGGAGCAGAGACAGTTGGCTGTCTGTAAGACTGAGGCCAATCTGGTCTACATAGTGAGTTCCAGGCCAGCTGTGGCTACAAGAAGACCTTGTCTCCAAAAAACAGAAAAAAATTCCCTAAACTGTCTGACATACTACTTTTTCTGTGCTTTTTAAAAATTATAAAGGTTTTTTGAGGTTGAAAAAATGAAATATTTATCATCAGAATAATTTCCATAACACAGAAAAGATCTTTTCGTGTATTTTATTAAATATTCCTAAATTCTTTTTCTATAGTGTGAGCTAATGTACAAATATAAAAGATATATGTTGGGGAACCCTGCTGTTAGGGTTACAGATCTCAGTGTCCGGATAGCCCTGAGGGGCTTGGCGCCAAATGGAAGAACTCCCCTTTTCAGCAGGGGGCCTCCTGCTCTCTTCCTGGCTCACTTTGAAAGTGCCGCCAAGCGAGGATGCCTTACCTTATCTGAAACATGACCTCTGGCATAGAAACTACCCCCACGTTTTTTCTATATGATAATCAGGCATTGCCTGATAGTCTGGAAGATAGGAGCCCACTGCCACATGTAAATAAAGCATACTATGAGCACCTAGCAACTGAGGCTTTTGCTACTGCCTCCACACTATAAATTCTCTAGTTTTCCCACTAACAAACGGAGCTGTTTTCACTGTGTCTGGAGCTGTATCACTGCTGTTTCACTGCGCCTGTGACCAGTTTCCCCGGAAGGGCTGTATTCCGTCAGCACCCACTGGCCGTCCTGACACTGTTTGCCGCTTCTGCTCTTCCTGCCCTCGTGGGCTGGTGGCCAATGACCCGCAAAGAGAGGGAGAGCCTCCTGCAGCTGGCGCCCAATGTGGGACTCCTGGAACGCTCAGAGTTCATGAGTATCCCTCCCATCAGGAGGGCATCGGCAAGCCCTTTCTCCTATCAGGAGTATCCCTCCCATCAGGAGGAAAAAGGCAGCTTTGCCTTTAAGGCATCCCCACCTTTGCAGATCGGCAATCTCTTTCTCCTATCACCTCCTATTAGGAGGATAAATGCAGCTTTGCCTCTAAGTCTCCCCACCCTTGGGGATTGGTAGTCTCTCCTCTTTTCCTCCTTTTATTTTCGGTCTGAGTCTTTGTGTGGGACCGTTAAAGACAAAGAAGCAACTGAGGCTTTCTGGTCAAGGCTATTCCTTGATGTTAGCTGAAGGCTCTTAGTCCTCTTAACGGACCCCGACTGCCTGCATGGGTGTAGACAAGACCTCCTATCTATACATCTTTCTAATACAAAAAATGTTAACACAACAGTCAGTTAAATGCTCTTGGAGTAGTCGCCGATCTCTTAAACTTGCAGGAAGGCTTGTGCTGTGGACTGAGTGGAATCACCTGAGATTTTGATCCCAGGCATGTTCCCTTAGAAATCAGCATTTCACCCCACTTTCCTTTTCTATCTTAACACCGCTAGAAACAAAAATCCCTAAAGTTCTAAGGAATCTTTATATAACCCTTAAAGTCAACTTCTAAAATAAACTTCCCTAATCTGTTTTGTTATCTTGCCCCTGGGGTATTCAAGCAGTCGCTAAAACCAGTTAGGTGAGAATTTAAATTAACTAGCCCCTGCGGAGCACTTAAAAATTCAAGGTGGCTTGCGCCATAAAAACAAACAAACAAACAAAAAATTTAAAAGCCATTTTTCTCCTTTAAATCTTCTAAATCTTCTAAAGCCATTTTTCTCCTGTAAACCTTCTAAATCTGCGGCTAGGCTTGTGTTCATCAGAATGTATCAATCCCCTAGTGGCAGACTGCCCCAGGAACATTAAACGTCACTGACAACACTTCTTTTCTTTTCTATAATGGGTAATTCAGCATCACGCCAAAAAAACCTCCAAATTCGCTCCCTTAGAGACCTACTTAAATCAAGAGGACTTAAGATTTCCCAAACAGAAAGCTCAAAATTTTGGAATGAAGTATCTCAATTTTCACCCTGGATCCTGTCAGCAGGCATTTCTGATCCAGATGTCTGGACCAACATTGCCTATCTTGCTTGTAAAAAGGAAATCCAGGAAAGGCTCAATTTGTCTCTTTCCTTTCTCCCCATAATAGCAGCCATCTGACAATGCTTACGAAACCCACCTAAGACTGAGGAAACCTTACTAGCACCAGGAAATAATAAAGGGGAGGGTTCAAACAATGAAAAAGACCCTAAAGATTTCCCAACAGCAGATTTGACAGCCCTAAAAAATAAAAAAAAAAATCCTAAAGATTGCCCAGTAACAGCCCAGTAACAAATTCAACAGCTCCAAAAATAAAAATTGACCAAGTCAGACAAAACCCACCCATCAACAAAAATAACCCTTACCCCCTCTTCCCCCCTGTGAATCCTCATGGACTGATTTAACAAACTCAAATGTTAAAACCCAGACTTCAAAAACTCCCAAAGATCCCCAGATAAATCCTCCTCCCCCTTCACCTCCGCTGCCACCACCGCCTGTGGCGCCATCCCAGCCACACTCCACAGCCACTGAACAGCTCTGTAATCTCAGGGATAATGGGAGTTGCCACCTCCAAAGTCTCCAGACACAACGGCCTCAGGACCCAAAAACCCCATCAGTAGAAGCTTTCCTTGTTAACTTACAAATAAGAAGGCAATGCCCACTAGCTTGGTACCCCCTCCCAGCAGCAGAATTAAAAGAGCTGCACCAAGCTGTTCTTGAGGATGGGATCCATGCTCCATGGCCAAAATCTATACTACAAACATTTAATACTAACCAGCTAGCCCCCCAGGACTGGAGAGATATCCGTAGATCTACCCTCCCCAGTCCATTATTTGTACAATGGGAGGCTTTATTTAGAGATGAATGCCTGATGCAGGTTAAAAGAAATGACACACATAATCAACAGCTAAGACCACAGCAAGGACAAGATCCACCACCTGGATTCATAGATTGGAACTATGACCAGCTTTTCAGCCAGGGCAACTTTTCCACAGGAATCCAGCAGGCTGTGATTCCCACTGGCTGTTTTGAGCAGGTCCGCTTATGTGCACTATAGGCCTGGGACTGCCTAACCCCCGTGTCCACCGGGCCTGGAAAGACTTCTTCATTAACCTTAAAACAAAAACCAACTGAAACCCTCCCAGACTTTATACTAAGAGTGCAGTCCAGTTTAGATAGAAAAATAACAGACACTACAGCCAAAGCAATGCTTTTAAACAACCTTGTCTGGGAAGAGATGACCCCTGAGCACAGACAAGCATGCCAGGGACTAAAAAATGAACATTACGACAAATGGATTGTGGCCACCCATGATATTGGGACTGCCACGTACCAGGCCTCCTCCCTTGCCCAAGCCTTTGTAGTTGCAACCCAACCCAACTCAAAATGCTTTAAATGTGGAGAAACTGGACACTGGAAAGAAAATTGTCTCCAAAATGGTTCGGCTGCCACTCGACCCCCTAAAACCCTCTGTCCTTGCTGTAAAAGGGGCTTTCACTGGAAAAGAGATTGTAAATCTAAATATGACAGAGATGGCAAACCTTTGTCACCTTTAAACCGCTTCCGGGGCAACCCTCAGCCCCGCTAACAAGAGGGAAGTCACAAACATTATGGGTAACCAGTATTACAGAAAATACCCATCCAAAATTAACCATAAAAATAGACAATAAACCTTTCAAATGCCTCCTTGACACCAGGACTGATAAAACCATCTTAAGGCAATCTGAAGTTCCCCCACACTGGGAATTAATACCAGGACCCCAACTAATGGGAGTAGGGGGGCCCTCCCGAGCATTCATCACTAAAAACGTCTATATATGGGAGGATCCTGATGGAGAGGTTGGCACAATAAGACCCCTGATTGCAGATATAGCCACAAATCTCATAGAACGAGATATCCTGGAAGACCTCAATGTAGTTCTTGCTAGTGGGTATGAAAAAAAAATGCCTTAAAATACATGATCATATGAGGTTCCTAAAAAAAAATAACCCCCAATTCTAAGGGCCACTGTTGATTACCAGACTCCCTGCCTCAACTGGATCACCAAGGAACCAGTCTGGGTGGAACAGTGGCCATTACCCAGGGAGAAATTACTCATTTTACAACAACTTGTAAAAGAACAGTTACAGCTG
>NW_008337766.1:28341-33024 GCF_000622305.1 Nannospalax galili | reverse complement strand
ACACTGTTACAAAAACGGGTGGCTCCATTATTTGTCCAGCATATCAGGTCCCACTCCTCCCTCCCAGATCCTCTTACTGAAGGAAATGCCATAGCAGGTGAGGTAGCCACTGCTGGAACATTCTCTGCCAGCATAACAGATGCCCAAAACCTCCACCATGCCACCCATATTAATTTACAAGGGCTCCATCTCAGATTCCCCCACATTCTCCTCAGACAACTTAAACGCATTGTTAAAACTTGCTCTTCCTGTGCATCAATGATACTTACCCCTGCTATACAACAGATGGGCACCAATCCTCAGGGGCTAAAATCTAGTGCCCTCTGGAAAGTTGATGTAACTCATGTCCCCCAATTCGGCAGACAAAAATATGTATTTGTAACTATAGACACTTACTTTCACTTCCTTTGGGCCACTGCCCAAACTGGTGAAATTTCAAAAAAACTAATAAATCATATGCTCTCATCCTTTGCCATCATGGGTCTCCCTGCACAGCTAAAGACAGATAATGTCCCAGCATTTTCCAGCTCCCCATTTAAAAAATTTTGTGAAGCCTAGAAAATCACTCATCACACTGGCATCCCATACAATCCACAAGGACAAGCCATTGTGGAAAGGTCACATAAAACCTTAAAAGACCAACTAAAAAGACAGGCTCAAACAACATATTCTCCCAATATTCAATTAACATTAGCCTTGTTTACCCTTAATGTACTTAATGTATATTGAGGGTCTGATGCTCCCCTCATCACCCGACACTGGGCCCAGACACACCCTGTACCACCCATCATGGTTAGATGGAGGGAAGCCTTTGATGGACTCTGGAAAGGACCAGATCCATTGCTGACCACAGGGAGGGGATTTGCTTGTGTTTTCCCACAGGATCAACCAAAGCCTAACTGGGTTCCAGCCAGAAATGTCCGGCACCTCTCCGCCCAAAAAAGAGATGGCTTGCATGACCCTGTCAGAGACAAAGAAAAAGAAGAGGAGGAAACGACACCCAAAACCACACTGGATCACATGGAAAGAGATCCATGATCTAGTGGAGACTGCTCGCCGCAGATGCCCGCCCCCCCGACTTTCTTTCTCTGTGGAGACCTCTTCATTAACCTTTTAAAAACAAAAACCAACTGAGGCTCTTCCAGACTTCATACTAAGAGTGCAAGCAAGCTTAGATAAAAAAATAACAAATCCTACAGCCAAAGCAATGCTTTTAAACAACCTTGTCTGGGAAGAGATGGCCCCTGAGCACAGACAAACATGCCAGGGACTGAAAAATAACCCTAATACTATGTTCTGGAAATTTTATGTCAAAAAAACATTTCAAGAAAAAAATCAGATAATCGTAACCGCAGACTGCCCCCTAGTGGGCTGTCAAAAACCCATAAAAATCATAGCATACCCAAATGCTGCCAGATATAAAACTAACGAATATGTTTGCTTCCCTTTTTGACAAAGAGATCCATCATGCCTCAAGGAAGTTGATACCTATGTGGGCTGTCGCTATTTTCAATCCCTGTAGGTTGGAACAAGGATTCACTGGGAGATATCAGGGCATAACAGGACAGAGAAGACCCATCTACCTAAAGGATAATAAGTATTTGTTAATATATATTGCAGATCCATGGGATGATCACTGGTGTGTTGGAGTAATAGGAAAGTTCTACTCAGGTGCATTTGCTAGGTACCCTACAGCTGACTTTCATATCTCTCGACAGCTTGTACCTGCAGCTAAGTCTGTGCTAACTCATCAAATACTATTCTACAGGACAAACAAACAGAGGACCAGATAAGATCAACTATGTCCTGGAGCAAATACATTCAATATGTTGCTAACTTTCTTCCTTTCACCACCCACCCCAATGCCTCTAACTGCTTCTTTTGTGCATCCAGCAATAGAACTTAACTGACAGTAGTACCAGTTAACACCACCCTTCTTTACCCAGAAACAAAAAAGGATTTCAGTGACTCTCATCTAATGGATATTCCCTTATTCGAACAACCGGCTAACTATCCAATTTGCATTTCCAGCAAGAGTAAGCCTACTCATTATAAGTGCCTCACTAACATTACTCTCTCCAGTATAGCATGCGTCACCCCTCCTCTTTTCCTATTGGGCAAAGGAAAAGCCCAACGCTGTGTTAACTCCTCTTTGTCCACCTTTTGTATACCGGTAATGATTACACCCCAGGTGTACCTAATAGAGAAAGAGGAAGCCGCCCTCCTCCTTCACAGCCGCCAGCAGAGAGAAATCTTAACCCACCGAACAATTAGGTTGGTTTAGTAATCCCTTGTTTTCATGGCTCCTACCCTTTGTTGGCCCCCTGGTCATGCTGTGTGTTATTTTGATGCTTGCTCCCTGTTTTATAAGATTTCTTTGCCGACAAATTACTATCATTGCTAAAATTACTACCGAACAGGTCATGGTCAATTATCAAACTTTGGATTCTCCTGAGATAGATGAGTTGGCTCTTAAGGCTTGTGATGACACTTCTCCATTTTAAATTAAACAGGGGGAGGTGTTGGGGAACCCTGCTGTTAGGGTTACAGATCTCCATATCTGGATAGCCCTGAGGGGCTCCGTACATTTTTGAGCTTCAGTCAGAACTTGTCTCCATGCCCTCATATTAAGAAGGATGAGGAGGTCTTGCTGGCTGTTCCAGATATATTTGACAAATAGACTCTATTAGGTTTGTGGTTTCTCAAAGTAAAGAGTGTTTGGTGCTTTCAATTAAGCAATGCTGAGACGGTGAAGGACTCATATTAGAAAATACACTAACATTTTGTGGCACATGCTAGAGTCCTCTAGTCTCCAGGAGGGGCATCTGGAGGGCAGGTGTCTGCCTCTGGATTAAGCAGAGGCATCTCCTAGTCAGTTCTAATTCCTCAATGTTGGGAACCCTGCTGTTAAGGTCCACTCCTTTCTCAGCAGGGGCTTCCTGCCTGACTTATCTGGAAAGTGCCTCCAAGCACGGATGCCTGACCTTATCTGGAACATGACCTTTGGCATAGTTACCTGGAGTAAAAACTACCCCCATGTTTTTTCTATATGATAATCAGGCATTGCCTGATAGTCTTGAAAATAGAAGCCCACTGCCACATGTAAATAAAGCATACTATGAGCACCTATCAACTGAGGCTTTTGCTACTGCCTCCACACTATAAATTCTCTAGTCTTCCCACTAATAAATGGAGCTGTTTTCATTGTGTCAGGAGCTGTATCACTGCTGTTTCACTGCGCCTGTGACCAGTTTCCCCAGAAGGGCTCTCTTCCATCAGCGCCCACTGGCCGTCCTGACCCCATTCACCGCTTCTGCTCTCCCTGCTCTCGTGGGCCAGTGGCCAATGACCCACGAAGAGAGGGAGAGCCTCCTGCAGATATACTTGGAATTAATCAGTAACTGTGGTCATTGGTGAATTATTTAGTGATTTTATTTATTATTATATGATGTGTCTTATAACTAATATAGGTTTTTAAATTATATTTTTAACTTAGAGAATTTCAGATATGAGTATTATATTTTCATTATTTCCATTCCTCCAGCTCCTCCCATGTCCCCTCATGTTCTCTCAATTTCTTGCCTTTTGTTATTATAACATATACATACATTTACACATACACATGCGCACACACACACACACACACACACACACACATACACATACTAGTATGTTGGATCACCTGGATCTGGAGTTACAGACAATTGGTATCTGCCATGTGAGTGCTAGAAATTGAATCCCAAGTCTCTGGAAGAGCAAACAGTCCTCCTAAACACTGAGCCCTCTCTCCACCATATTATTTTTATTTAATGTGTATGAGTGTTATGCCTGCATGTATTTCTTTGCATCATGTACATACAAAGCCAACAGAGGCCAGAAGAGAATAGCAGATTCTCCAGAACTAGAATTTTGGACAGGTGTTAATCCCCATATGGAAAGAAACTGAACCTGGGTCCTCTGCAAGAACAGTCAGTGCTCTTAATTGCTGAGTAATTTCTCCAAGTACCTCTGTCAAGTATTTTCAAGGAAAACAACTTACAGGGAAGCCTGTGATTGTTAAATGAATATACAGCTTAGTTTATATTAGATTAGTCTGATTTTGTGTTTTAGCTCTAAAAATCCAACCAAGTCAATGAAGCCCTTAAGACATTTACTACCAGATCAACTAATATTTTCATTGTGAAGTTCTCCAGAAATAATTTTATACTCTTAAAGCTTAATATTATCTATTGGATTATATGTTTTGAGAGAGAATGATCAAGTTTTAATTATCTCTTATTCCTAATTTTCTTCAAGTGGTAAATAGATCTGCACAGAACATATTCAACTTATTTTTGAGTCAGTGTCACACATTACTGGAAAAATTGGCTGTGCACTTGATACTCTTGCCTGAGCCCCCTCAGTATTAGGATTAGATATTTGCCACTATGCCTGGCCTCAGTATGTTTTTATAGTCATAGACAGTGTTTAGTGTAAGCAGGTCATATTTCTAGGCTACAGTGTCCTAATTTATCTTCAACCCTGCCACAATCATTTATCATATGATCTAAAATATTGTATCATGATCTTGATCTGTCACTGAGGTCTTTGACATTAGAAAATAGCACTATATATTGGGCTGGATGTTTGCTCCCTCAGCTCCTTCTTAGAGACACAGCTTCACAGCTTGTGCTTCAATTTTGT
>NW_008337766.1:21343-28254 GCF_000622305.1 Nannospalax galili | reverse complement strand
TTAGACAAGCTCATTAAAATGTATTATGATGGAAATAAATGTATATTTGAAAATATAAATATGGGGTGGAAAGGAAAAGAGAATGTTGAAGAAACTAAACATACACTTCAAATACTGCAGGATTCTAGTGACATATTTTCATTAAATTTGGAATGATTAGTTCCAAGGACGTTCAGGATGCCAATATTACTCAGAAATCCCAGGACAGCTTATAATTGCTATTAGCCTAGATATTGATAAAGAAGACACTTTCATAATTGAATAAAATAATTTCATTATTATATGTAAAGGCAAAATGGATAGTATTAATAAACAGTTTTTTCATGTCTATAGAGTTAGAAAAGAACTCTGGAGAATAAGTCACTGTTGAATGCTCAGCATTCAATGAAGCATATTCCCACCAAGGCATGGAGATCATTGTGAAAGAAGAGGAGGAAGGAATGTTAAGAGCAGGAGGAAGGGAAAGAGTTGTGGTATGCTGTCTTCAGGGCATGACATGGCTGTTGTATTCTTGATCTCTCAGCAGCCCATCAACCTTCCATTATGGAGCAGAAAGGGGCTCCTGAGAACCCTCTCTGCCCTGAGACTCTATAGGTAACTAATACAAAAGGTACTGGTGATTGGAAGGAGAGACATGTTCTACAGTGATGTGGCTGTTGGTTAGTTGCCCCTGATCCAGTAAACTCCTCATTAAACTGATTGATTTACCAAGAAACAAAAAATGACATGAAAGGGATAGAGGAATATCTAAGCCTTAAGAAAAAGGGGATTAGAAGGAGGGAGAGAGGGATGGGAGTATGAATATTATCAAGATTTATTGTATACATGTATAAAACGATTATTGAAACACATTATTATGTGTAATCAATATGTGCTAATTAAAGATTAAGGAGAAACTTGTGAGACTGTGTATAAATTACACTCTCAGCATTATGTGTGAGTTGTGAGACTGTAGATTATTTACAGTTTCTTAAGATATACCTTTGAGTTACCTGGAAAATTTCTTTGCAAATAATGAGCTACATTATTAAGAAAAACATCACAAACTTGCTTTGATTTTGTATCTTTATGTAAATTTGTATAAATATCACATTCCTCATCCTCTTAAAATGCACTATTCACTCTACTATTGAGTTGAAAACATTTAATCACTAAATTTGGCAAATTTAGTCATTCTTCCTATTGACTGAGTTTTTTATATTCTCACTCAAGAACCAAAGGTAAGATTCAAATAGATCATGTAATTTTTTGACATAAATTAATGCTTTTAAAATGGTGTTTTAATTATGTTAGAATGTACTCTATTAGAGTTTTGGTTCTTGCTCTGACATGTTGCTATTTTGGAAGTGAAAAATCCTGTTGTTAAAAGGAATTAAAAAATCCTCATGTAATGAAACTTGATGATTTTTATTGATCAGCTTAAACACCGAGTTCAGAGGGCAAATTGCCATATTGAAATCTGGAGAGGCAGATCAAATTACAAAGACACAGTTTAAATGTGCTTACCTGAAGTAGAAACTCCTATAATCCTAATATTATAAGAGCACTCAAGTGATAATTGATGAGTTGTTATAGGCCAAGTATATACTTTCTTCTGGAGAAGAAACTCCAAGGGAATGGAGTCTCTGGAGGACCCTCACTCACTTGTGGGCTATTCCCATGGGAAAATCTAACAGGTTCTATCAATGAAGAGTCAAGACTAACCCCTGGAGAAAACATCATTCTTTAAAAAATGTCCAGAGACTTCTCCATAATAAATGCATATTCAGAATACAAAATACCTTTCCATATTTTATGCCAGGAGAGGAGAATTATTAAATGCCAGCTCCTCCCAGCATTTCCACTTTCTCTAAAGAGAGGGATTAGAATAAGAAACACTAGTGGAATTAAACACCAGGACCAAGGCCACCTCAAACTGCAAGCTATCACAGTATTATAAATGCTTCCTAGCCCTCAGCTCACCTTCAGAGCAGGACAGCACAGCTCACAGGCAATGTCAGGTGAAGGAGCTATGAGGCCCAGGGCCTATTTAAGAAGGTTTTGAGGGGAATTGCAAGATAGCAAGAGAGACAAAGCAAGAAACAAGTCTGTCACCTACAGATACATCAAAAACGTAACAGGCCATAAATCCTTGACAGATTGCCTGAAAGCCACATGCTAGAAGCCTATTTTTCTCATTTGTTAGGATAAAATTTGAAACACCGTGGCCTTTGATAAAAATTTGCAAGGCATATGTGATTGCTAATCCTGGGTGTCAACTTGACTGGACCTGGGATTAACTGAAATGAGAGAGATCTTAATTGGATCATCTGAAGCTGGAAGATACACTGTAAAATGGGTGTTGTCTTCTGATGGCAGCCCATATAAAAGGCCATGGCAGAGGGAAATGCTTGCTTTTTGATTTCTCTCTCTCTCTCTCTCTCTCTCTCTCTCTCTCTCTCTCTCTCTCCCAGTGAGTTCTTGCTGCTGTAGACTGAAGACTAGCTGATCTTTTGGAATTCATCAGACCTCCAGCACCAGATTACGACTACTGAGACATACAGCCTGGTGGACTGAGCGACTACAGGTTCCAAGCCTCTCCAGTGTGGTGCAGCCATTGTTGGACTACTCGGACTCTATCCTGTGAGCTAATCTGATAGATGCCTATACATATATATTCATTCTGTTCTTTAGAGAACCCTGACTAATACAGATTATGGTACCAGGAGTGGTTCTAGAGAAACAGAATTGATGAAGGATGAATTTCTTTAATGGGCTTGCTGGTATCTGGATCAGGCTCTCCAACTCTGAGTCTTCAGATAGCATGGAGAGCACTGAAAATCTGTGGTGTAGACTATTTGAAACAATTATGAAGATAAATGCATTTGAGTCTTCTAACTCACCTCTTGTGCGTAGCAAGAAATTTAGTGACTCTATACATAAAACATTTGACAATTTGTGAAAATATAAGAAAAATTATGATGCTGGCTTCTTATTTCTATCATCTCTGGATAAAGTGATAGAGATAAACAATGAGCTTAATGATAAAACTGACTAGCTCCAGATTCTAATCAACAGTTTAAAAGTTTCCAAGTGTGCCCTGGAAGAGAATCTTCTCTCCAGCAGCCAGAGATCTAAAGATGCAGAAAATCAAGCTGGAGTCCTTATATGTTTGGCTGATTCCCAGCCTCTAAGAGCATCAACAGTAAAGGTGAGGCTATTAGAATGGAAAGATTGGAATCCTGAGAAGTGGGATGGAGATGTGTGGGAGAACACTGATGAGGCTGAATATTTTGAATCCTCAGACTCTGAGGAATTTATTTCACCTGATGAATTAATCTCCCCATGCTCAGCAGAGAATGCATTCCCATACCCTGCAGACCCACCATCTCCACCCTTGCCTGAGGAAACTAATCGCATTCACCAAGACAACTGATGCCCCTCAGGGCCAAGTAATTGTTACCTCTAGAACTATAACCAGACTCAAAGCTAACCAGGCCCCTAGAGGAGAGATATTAAGTGTGGTCCATGAGAAGGTGCAATACATCACTAAAGAACTCAGTGAATTTGCTAATTCATTCAAGCAGAAGTCTAATGAATATGTCTGGGAATGGATTTTAAGGGTATGGGATAATGGTAGAAGGAACATAAAATTGGATCAAGCTGAGTTTATTGACATGGGCCCCCTGACTGGTGATTCTAGGTTTAATATGGAAGCTTGTGCAGTTTAAAAAGGAATTAAAAGTTTATGATTGGTTGGCCAAGGTATTTATCAAAAGATGGCTGTGCTGAATAGCTTTAGTGTCAACTTGACACACCTGGGTTCAGGGAGCCTCAATTGGGGAATTTCCTTCATTGGACTGGCCTGTGGCCATGTCCATGGGACACCTTCTTGATTGTTGAGTGATGTGGGAGGGCCCAGCCCACTTTGGGTGGTACCACCCCTGGGCAGATTGGCCTGTGTTGCATAAGAAATCAGGCTGAGCAAGGGTCAGGGGAGCAAGCCAGTAAGCAGAGTTCCTCCATGGCCTGTGTTCCAGCTCCTACCACCAGGCTCCTGCCCTGAGTTCCTACCTTGGGCTCCCTGATAAATTGTGACCCAGGAGATGTAAGATAAAACAAACCCTTTCCTCCCCATGTTAGTAGTGGTCAGCGTGTTTTGTCACAGTAATGGAGAGACAAACTAGGACAATGGCCTACTGACAGAGAGCTGGAAATACTTGATATCCCTTGGCTTACTGTTGATTAAGGGATTGTAAGGCTCAGGGAAATTGGCATGCTAGAGTGCATTCACAGTGCAAAACCAAATCCTCCACAATGGGGAGGGCCTAGAGGACATGCCTTTTACTGATTTTATAAGATGGAAAGTACTGAGAGAGACACCAGAACGTTTGAAGAGGTTTGTTTTTGCTTTTTTCCTTATGCCACATCTTATAGGTGGAGATGCTGCTGCCCAACTGCATAAATTAAATGTAAATATAATAGGTGTAACAGGACTTCAGAGTAGGGGTGAGGTGGCAGTATTGAATTACCAAAGACAAGGTGAGCATACTTATTGTAATGGGTGGCAAAGTCAAAACAATACTAACTATGGCATGACTCGAATGGACCTGTGGTACTGGCTAATAAATCATGGTGTTCCCAGGGACGAAATACATAAGAAGCCTACTAAGTTTTTATTTGATCTGTATAAGCAGAAAAGCTCTAGGATAAATAAGAAGTCAGTATTGGATCATAGCGATAGAGAATCCCTCTTAGTCCCCCAATTTCCAGAATTGAGACATTTTACAGACCCAGAACCCCTTGAATGAAGGGAAAGCAAGGTGCCCTTGAAGAAGGGCTTTGTCACAGTACCAAAGAGTTATGCCATTCGCCTTTCCCCCATCCTTCTCCAGAGATACCTGGAGCCTTTTGCTAGAGTAACTCAACATTGGGAAAAAGGAAATAATCAGATGCTCTGAGGCCTATTGGATCCTGGTTCTGAGTTGACACTGATTCTGGGAGACCCGAAAAAGCATTGTGGCCCTCCAGTTATAGTAGGGGCTTATGGAGGTCAGGTGATAAATGAAGTTTTGGCTAAAGTACAACTGACAATGGGTACAGTGGGTTCCCAAACTCATCTTGTGATTATTTCCCCAATACCAGAATGTATAATTAGGATAGATATACTTAGGAATTGGCAGAATCCCTACATTGGTTCCCTGACCTGTGGCGTGAGGGCTATATGGTTGGAAAGGCCAAATGGAAACCACTGGAATTGGCTTTGCTAGGGAAAATAGTGAACAAAAACAGTATCGCATCCTTAGATGAATGGCAGAAATTAGTGTTACCATCAAGGATTTGAAAGAGGCAGGGGTGGTGATTCCTACCACATCTCCCTTAAACTCTCCTATTTGGCTGGTGCAGAAGACAGATAGGTCATGGAAAATGACAGTTGACTACTGAAAATTTAAGCTCCAATTGCAATTGCTCTACCAGTTTTGGTTTCCTTACCTGAGCAGATCAATGTATCTTGTGGTACCTGGCATGCACCTATTGATTTGGCAAACACATTCTTCTCAATTTGCTTTCAGCTGGCAAGGCCAACAGTATACCTTTACTATCCTGTCTTTAGGGTATATTAACTCTCCAGCCTTGTGCCATAATTTGGTTTGAGATAGTGATTGCCTGACTCTTCCACAAAACATCACACTGGTCCACTCTATTGATGATGTTATGCTAATTGGATACAGTGAGCAGGAAGTAGCAAACAGTATAGACTTGTTGGTAAAGTATATGCGCATGAGAGGATGGGAAACAAATCCAACCAAAATTCAATGGCCTTCTACCTCAGTGAAATTTCTAGTTCAGTGGTGCGGAGCATACAGAGAAATTCTTTCTAAGGTGAAGAATAAGTTGTTGCAGTTGGCCCCTCCCTCCACCAAGAAAGAAGCACAACTCTTAGTGGGCCTGTTTGGATTCCGGAGGCAATACATCCCTCATCTGGGTGTGTTACTGCAACCCATATATCAAGTGACCTGGAAGGCACATACCTTTGAGTGGGGCCTGGAACAGGAAAGGGCCCTTCAACTGGTCCAGGCTGCTGTACAAGCTGCTCTGCCCCTTGGGTGATATGATCCAGCAGACCCAATGGTGTTTGAAGTATCAGTGACCGATAAAGATGCTGTTTGGTGGCATGGTGTGTTACTGCAACCCATATATCAAGTGACCTGGAAGGCACATACCTTTGAGTGGGGCCTGGAACAGGAAAGGGCCCTTCAACTGGTCCAGGCTGCTGTACAAGCTGCTCTGCCCCTTGGGTGATATGATCCAGCAGACCCAATGGTGTTTGAAGTATCAGTGACCGATAAAGATGCTGTTTGGTGGCATTACTATCCTCAGGCCTCTTGGGGTAAGTCTATAGCGCAGATCTCCGCGCCGGGACTCCCTAAGCGACATTCACCCTTCCATCCCCCGCCTCACCGTTCTATACTCCTAGTTTGGGCCCTGCGCCACTCCTAGTCTCGGGGCCCCAGACACCTGGGGAACCAATACTGCTTCCTTACCCTTCCCACCCAGAGAAACTCAGTCCCTTTCTTGGGCTCCAGGAGCACCACTTCTGGTCCTGGCCCCGCCCTCACCTCTCTCTGCTTCCCTGGGCCTGCACCACCGGCTAACTCTCCTAGCCTGCACTACTATCCTCAGGCCTCTTGGGCTAAGTCTATAGCGCAGCTCTCTGCGCCGGGGCGCGGGGACTCCCTAAGCCACATTCACCCCTCCATCACCGCCCCCCCCCTCGCTGTTCTATACTCCTAGTTTAAGCCCTGCGCCATTCCTAATCTTAGGGCCCCAGACACCTGGGGAACCAATACTGCTTCCTTACCCTTCCCACCCAGAGAAACGCAGTCCCTTTCTTGGGCTCCAGGAGCACCACTTCTGGTCCTGGCCCCGCC
>NW_008337766.1:19935-20509 GCF_000622305.1 Nannospalax galili | reverse complement strand
TAATCAGCCTGAAATGAAGAAGGGTGAAACACTCAGTAAGCCAATTAGAAACAGCAGGAGAAAGCCTCACCAATAGGATGAATGAAATGGAAAGCAGAGTATCGAGACTGGAAGATAAAGTGGACAAACTGAACCACTCAAGCAAAGACTATGAAAAATTTAAGAAATCACAAGACTGGAATATGCAGGAATTGAATGATACCATAAAAAGACCAAACTTGTGAATCATATGCATACAGGAAGGAGAAGAATCCCAATACAATGGCATGGACCAGATCTTCAACAGAATTGTGGAAGAAAATTTCCCAAACTTAAAGAAAGACATGCCCATACAAATACAAGAAGCATACAGAACACTAAACAGAAATGACCAGAACAGGAACTTTGCACGGCACATCGTAGTTAAAACACTACACGCACAAAACAAAGAGAAAATTCTGAAAGCTGCAAAAGAGAAACAACAAGTCACATATAAAGGAAAACCCATTAGGATCACAGCTGACTTTTCAATGCAAACTATGAAAGCCAGAAGAGCCTGGACCAAAGTATTCCCAGTGTTAAATGACCACAGATG
>NW_008337766.1:0-16156 GCF_000622305.1 Nannospalax galili | reverse complement strand
TGGACAACTATTCTCCCTTTGGGAGACATCTCTAAGCCTGCTATTGGTCCTTAGTGGAAACTGAACATTTGACAATGGGCCACCAAGTCACCATGTGACCGGAGCTGCCCATGATGAGCTGGGTGTTATCTGACCACCCCACCCCAAGCCATAAAGTAGGACATGCACAGCAACAATCCATTATCAAATGGGAGAGATATATACATGATTGGGCCCAAGCAGGCCTGGAGGGCATAAGCAAGTTACATGACGAAGTTACCCAAATACCTATGGTTCCTACTCCTGTTACAGTGCTTCCTGTTCACAAGCATGCACCTATGGCTTCATGGAGTGTGCCCTACAATCAGTTCACTGAGGAAGAGAAGACTAGGGCTTGGTTTACAGATGGTTCTGCATGCTATGCAGGCACCACTCAGAAGTGGACAGCTGTGGCATGGCAGCCAACTTCTGGAACAACCCTGAAGGACACTGGCAAAGGAAAGTCATCACAGTGGGCAAAACTTCAGGCCATGCACATGGTCGTGCATTTTGCTTGGAAGGAGAAATGGCCAGAAGTGTGATTATATACTGATTCATGGGCTGTAGCCAATGGTTTGGCTGGATGGTCAGGGACTTGGAAGGAGCATGATTGGAAAGTTGGTGAGAAAGACATTTGGGGAAGAAGTATATGGATAGATCTCTCCAAATGGGCAAAGGATATGAAGATACTTGTGTCTCATGTAAATGCTCATCAAAAGGTGGCTTCAGTAGAACATGAGTTCAGTAATCAAGTAGATTGGATGACCCATTCTGTGGAAGGTCAGCCTCTTTCTTCAGCTATCCCTGTCATTGCTCAATGGGCCCATGAATGAAGTGGCCATGATAGCAGAGATGGAGGTTATACATGGCTCAACATCATGGACTCCCACTTACGAAAGATGACCTGGCTACAGCTGCTACTGAGTGCCAGGTCTGCCAACAGCATAAACCAACACTAAGCCCCCCCCCCAAATATGGCACTATTCCCTGTGGTGACCAGCAGGCAACCTGGTGGCAGATTAATTCCATTGGACCACTTCTATCTTGGAGGGGAGAGAGCTTTGTCCTTACAGGAATTGGCACTTATTCTGTTTATGGATTTTCCTTTCCTGCACATAATGCTTCTTCCAAAACTACCATCCAGGGACTTACTGAATGCCTTGTCCACTGTCATGGTCTTCTGCACAGCATTTCTTCTGACCAGGGAAATCACTTAGGAGCCAAAGAAGTGCGACAGTGGACCCATGGTCATGGAATCCACTGGTCTTATCATATTCCCCACCATCTAGAAGCAGCTGGTTTGATAGAATGATGGAATGGCCTATTAAAGACACAGTTACAGTGCCAATTAGGTGCCAATAGCCTGGAGGGCTGGGGTAGGGTCCTTCAGAAAGCAGTATGTCTTATGACTCACCATCCATTATATGGTACTATTTCTCCTATAGCCAGGATTCATGGGTCCAGGAATCAAGGGGTAGAAGTGGGAATGATTCCTCTCGCTATCACCCCTAGTGTCCAACTAGGAAAATTTTTGCTTCCTGTACCCTTGACTTTGCATTCTGCTGGCTTGGAAGTTTTGGTTCCAGAGGAGGGAGTGTTTCTGCCAGGAGAAACAACAAGCATTCCTTTAAACTAAAAGCTAAAACTTCCCCCTGGCCACTTTGGGCTTCTGCCCTTAAGTCAGCAGGCTAAGAAAGGAATAACAGTATTAGGAGGGGTGATTGACCCAGACTACCAGGGGGAAATTGGACTGGTTCTCCACAATGGAGGTAATGAAGATTATATCTGGAAGGCAGGAGATTCCTTTGGGTGACTTTTTGCGTTAGGATTAAGGTCAATGGGAAACTGCAACAACACAATTCAGACAGGAAAACAAATGACCCAGACCCTTCAGGGATGAAAGTATGGGTCACTCCTCCAGGGAAAGAACCAAGACCTGCAGAGGTGCTTGCTGATGGTGGAGGAAATGCAGAATGGGTAGTAGAGGAAGGTAGTTACAAATACCAACTTAGGCCATGTGATCAGGTGCAAAGACATGACAGCAACTGACATCATGAGTGTTTTTGTCCTATTTGGCTCAGAATAGGCTTGGACACACACACACACACACACACACACACACACACACACATATATATATATATATACACATGTTAAGCAGATACTAGTGTTGTTCTTTTTTGAATGTGTAATTGAGATAAGTGTTAAGTGGTTAAGTGTTATGAACCTATATGATCATATTATGTTATGAGACACTAAAGGACTAGGCTTTCCTTGAAGCCCTTATCACCTTCTCTAAGACATATAATGTATTGGTCATTGAATGATGGGATAGTCATATCATGTTAGGTGAAATTATGACCTCAACATTGTTTTCATTTGAAAATTAAGCATGACATAGAGAGGTGCTATGGGGTGTCAAATTGACAAGGGATAGACTTGTGATGGCTAATCCTGGGTGTCAACTTTACTAATTGAACTATTTGGACTAATGGAATTGAGAGAGATTTTCTTAATTGGATTATCTGAAGCTGGAGGACACACCATAAATGTGGGTGTTACCTTCTGATGCCAACCCATATAAAAGGCCAAGGCAGAGGAGAACACTTGCTTTTTGTTGCTTGCCTTCTCTCTCTTGCTGGTGAGTTCATCTTGCTGCTGTAGACTGAAGACTAACCAATCTTTTGGAATTCATCAAACATTCAGTTACAGATTGCAGCTATTGAGACATCCAGCCTCATCAACTGAGCGACTACAGATTCTCAGCCTCTCCAGTGTGGTGCAGCCATTGTTGCACTATTTGGACTCTATCCTGTGAGCTAATCTGATAGATGCCTATACATATATATTCATTGTACCGGTTCTGTTTCTTTAGAGAGCCCTGACTAATACATCATGCTAAAGGAAAAGACAGAAAAGCCTAAAGAGATGAAGTAGGAGGACTTTATTGAGAATGGTACAGACATGGAGAATAACAGGCAGGAGATTTAACACAAACAGTATAATATGTCAAGGGTTCCAGGACAATTCATGTACTCCACTCCTAGGAACATAGCCAAAGCTCTATGTCAGTGTACTACAAGGTCACCTGCTCAGCCATGCTCATTGCGGCACTATGTACAATAGGCATGTTATGCAATGAGCTAAGGTTTCTATCAAGAGATAGGTGTATTAGTTAATATTATTCTGTTAAAACACAACGACCATGGAAATTTATAGAAGGAAGAGTTTATTTGTCATATGGTTCCAGAGGACAAGAGTCCATCCAGGTAAACGGCAAGGCAGCAGAAGCAGACAGCAGTGATGAGGGGCTCATATCGTCAAGCAGAAACAGAGAAAGTGAATGTGGAAATGGGAGTGGCTACAGACTCAGAAAGCCAGCCTCTGGGATGTCCTTTCTCCAGCAAGGTGTGCCTCCTCAACCTCCACAAACAGTGCCACAATTGGGATGAAGTGTTCAAGTATTGGAGACTATGGGAAACATTCCTCATTCAAACCACCACAAACAGATAAAGAAAATGTGACTATAATTATATATGGGAGTTTTATTCAGCCATAAAGAAGAACAAAACACTGTCATTTTCTGGGTAATGGATAGGATATCTTTACGTTAAAATCAACTAGATATTACAAGACATTGAAAAATTTAATAAAACTTATTAAACCTCAGATTCAGAAATCTCCCAAAACACCAAATACAAGAAATGATAGTGACAGAGAAGAAAACACAACATATCTAGATGTATTTCATTCAAACCACAGAAAATGACGAAAAGGGAGAAACCCTAAAGAAACAGAAGGAGAATAAAATTCCACCAAGAATGAAATGAGAACAGGAATTGCATTGCATTTCTTGTTAGCAGATATGCTGCCGTTCCGCTCCCCCCTGCATTTTCTCTCCCTCTCTATAGTCATCTGGTGATAGGTTGATGGTGGAGCACAGTGGAGAACTGAGGACTTCCCGATGTTGTCAGCAGTTTCTGCCTTCTCTGAGTGGCTGCATTCCCCACAGCTCCCTCCACTGAGGCCGGGGATGTGTATTGCCGTGACTTTGCCTCTTTTCCAGGGATGGGGTGCACACTGTAATCTGCAGATTCTGTTCATGGAAGGACTGATTCTCTAGACCAGACCTCCCACTTTCCCCGAGGGCCAGCTGTGGTATTTATTCCACAAATGATCCAGTATCAAGGCTTGAATGGTCCAAGAGGTTTTCCATTAATTTTCTATTACTCTTCTTCAGTTTCAGCATGCCTTTACTGTGGAGGGTGTAGAAAGTTTGTAAGGTCTCCAGGTGTGCACAATACAAGGTAACTGTTTACCAAACAGGAAGACAGTTGTACACATGAACTCACAGCAATCAGAAAAAACCAGCATGGAAGTTGGAGGTGGACATAAAGACTTATCTCTGAACAAGAAGACATTGGCATATGAGAGCTGCTGAGAGGAAGAGTCAGTTTTCTTAAAGAGTGTCCCCTCTGTTAATTCTACCATGGTGCAGGCCTGATACCTCTCTCAAAAGTATGTGGCGAAGGATAAATGGAGGTAAAGGAAGAGAAACAACCTAGGAAACAGATGCTACCTGAGGGAGGTGGAAAAACTGTGAGTAATCAGCAGGGAAGAGAAGAGGGAGGGACATTCAAAGGACCATGGTGTGGGGGAGTGCGGGAAGTCAGGAACCGAAAGATGGCGGGAGTTGGGAGGTATTGGGGGGAAGGTGGGGATAATGGGGTCACTGTGACTTGGAACAGAGGGAGGAGTGAGGCCAGATGGGAGGAAAAAGAGTAGAAATGAGTGACTCTCTGGGGGCTAGACTACTTAGAGGGAAAAGTGATGCCCTAGAAACCCTATGAGAAATGCATATAGAGTGTCTGAATATTAACGCATGTGTATACCTAGGAGCTAATTGGAAGGGAACCAGTGTGAGATAGAGGAGACCTCCCTTAGAGCAACAAACATGCCATACGAAGAAGCTTCTTTTTGAAACAGATGGACACTACTGTAGAGTTGCACATCTGGTTAGGCACAGAGAACATACACCTGGGAGATGCCCAGTACTAGTTGACACATCTACAGTCAAATCTCTACAACCAAGTCTCATGGAACATAGTGGAATAAGGGGTAGATCAAGGGTGAATACACCCCTCCATGCTCAGCAGTGAGGCTTCCATGTAGATCAGAGTGCAATAAACACTGAAGGCCTCAACTGGCCAAGTTTTGGAGAGTAACAGCTTATAGAGTGTAGGATGGGACTCTAAACCCATGGCTCAGGGACCATTGTGGAAGAGGAGGCAGAAAGATTGTAAGAGTCAGGGCCAGTTCATGAACACACGGAGGTTGAGTCTTCCAGGCCAATGGAGGCTTGCTCACATATCCCTGCAGCAGCGGTGACATCAACCATAGTACCCAAGTCAGCTCAATTCAACAAGGGCCCAAAGGGTAGGTGAAAAATAGGTGGTAGGTCAGCACTAGATCAAGAACTATTTAAGACTGGTTGCTGCTGGGTAAGGGAGAGTATGACTTATTACGTCCACTGGACAGGCTGACTAGGCTTCAGTGGAGGCATTTACACTGAAGGACATTTGGGTACAAACACCTGAATGAATAAGACTCAGCATGTATGGCAGAGTGCATAGGGTTTGTTGGGGGGAGGGGAGTCATGGACAGGGAAGGGGTCTAGATGTGAGTGGGCAATATTGCATGAAAATTTAAAAGCTCAATAAAAACAATATGTGGCATCATAAAATGGACTCCATAGGGGAATAAAAGACCACAAAAGTGGTTGGGTAGAGAGGTGGGGGTGGATCCGAGAGAGGTGGGGGTGGATCTGAGAGAGGTAGGGGTGGATCTGAGAGAGGTGGGGGTGTATCTGAAAGAGGTGGGGGTGGATCTGAGAGAGGTGGTGGTGGATCTGAGAGAGGTGGGGGTGGATCTGGGAGGAGTTGGGAGGCTGGAGAAAAAGATCAAAATACTTTGTATGAAGTTATCTAGGAATTAATAAAAACTATAAAAAGTTCATTTTATGTGAGTGTTCAATTGCAATTTTCTCACAAGGAATTAAAACACTGTTTTGTTTTAATGTATATATTATAATATGATTAAATTATAATCACAATATATTTGTTTACATCATAAATATGTGGCTTTAATAGGTTATATTTTTAATTTACTGAATAAATAAATATTTGAAGATTGTAATATAAAGTTAATTGTAAAACAGCATAGGAATAGCATGAGTGGTTTATAAAATAATTAAATTTTAGCCATGTTCATGACATCTTGTAATGTGTCCCACTTATTTCTGTGTTCAGGTGCATGGGATTTTGATTATGACCCTAAAGTCACAAAAATAATTCTGTATTCCACAACTTGTAATTCATTTGTAAAATGCTAATGTAGTCAATTGGGTTTTGCTGCTGTTGCTGTTTATTCAAAAGAGTTATCAAGTTATAATTAAATGAACAGAGATCTGCTTGGCCTATGTAAATATTGTAATTGGTTCATAAATATGTAATGCTCTTAATTCATGTGCAGTCTCTGGTGGTTTTGATGTATTTATTGCTCTTCCTGAGGACCATCTTACATATGATATTTTTAATATTTCCAGACTATATTTTGCAAATAAATCCTAATCTGAACTTTAAAAACACTACTACAAAATCCTAGAAATTGAGAGACCATCAGTGTATTTGGATGCATCTCTCCTAATGACTTTGTCTTGTTGACCATGTTTGGTGTGCAGCACTGTCAGAATTCCCTGCCAGCGAAATCCCTTTTCCGTGGAATTCAAAACGTACTTGACTGTTTTCAACCCATGTAAAAACATATAAAATTTATCTTCACAAAGGCAGTTGATTTGTTCTCATTTAAAAACACAGAATACATATTTTTCTCAACTTAAAATTCAATATTACACAAAAGAAGGCCTAAAGTTACTTTCTCACTTTGATTTTTATTGAGCTAATCACTCCTTGTTCTCAAGGGAATTATTGAATATCATAAAAGTAAAGTCCTTTTAGTATTATTAGCATTTTTTCTTTAGCAAACCCAACCTTATAAGTTCTTCCTTAATTTTTAGTCAACCATTCAACTGACTGATTAAAATTCTATCATTTCAAACATGGAGTATATCCTTCTTAATTTAGGCTGCTATAAAGTATACTAAAAAGAGAATATCTTAAATTTTTACATTAAATAGATGAGTTTAAAAAATGGAATTTGTTCAGTTTGAAGGTTAATTTTCCTTTAGAAAATATCTCCAGAGTTTAGAATAAGCAAATCTATCCAAGAATTGTCTGTCATTCAACACTCTACCTATAAATTATTCATTCATTTGCAGATTTCATTTATGTCAAATCTTGTTAGAACAGTTAATTTTACATGGAAGTTATTCTCAGAGGAAGCTTGTAACAATTGGACATTAACATTTTTTAGTAAGTCAGCATTTTTAGTGTAACAAGGTTCTTGTCTTATTCTGAGTAAAAGCAGTTGCATAATTTAATCACTGCACAGTTTAGTACAGGTCCAGGAATGCCATTTTCTTAGATCACATAGTGGAATTTTGGGCATAATAGTATATGCACTTATGAGAGGAAAGAATATTGCACTAGTAAATAATCAAAGTATTATATCAGCTGTATGAAATGAAAAATCTTATCTTCTAAGCACATAAGTAAACACCATAAATTACTAAAATATTGTTGAGGGGCTAGAGAAATGACTCAACAGGTAAGAGCATTGGCTGTTCTTGCAGAGGTCCCAGGTTTGGTTCTCACCACCCACACGGTGGCTAACCACCTTCAATAACTGTAGTTACAGGAGATATGATGCTCTTTTCTGACTTCCTGTGGCATTGTATGACATGGATGCACTTATTTACATGCAGACAATACACCTGTTCATGTAAAAATATTAAAACACTTAAAAATATTGATTGAATACATAACTTTTTATTAAAATTGTATTTGGGCCACTATACCCATTCTCCGTAAATGATTATTTTGTCATGACATGTACATCTGTGTCCACCAGAAATATTTCATTAGGGACTGGAGATATGGCTCAGGAGTTAAAAGCACTGGCTTCTCTTACAGAAGAGCCAGGTTGGATTCCCAGCACCCATATGGTCGCTAATAACTGTCCATAACTTCAGTTCTAGGATATCTGAGAGTCTTTTCTGACCTTTGCAGGCATTGCATGGCATGGGTTCACTTACATACATGAAAATAATACACTTATGCACATAAAATAGGAATAATAAATGAAAATATTTTTAAAAGAATATTTAATGTAAACCTAAAGTGACCGTGTGGCTAAGAGACACTGGTGAGTCTCAGAATTTTTAATAAATGGAAATTTGGACCTGGCACTGTAATCGTTGATAAATCCAAACATTTCTTCCTAGATGTTTTTTTATATTAAGTGAGAATTTATTTCTGAAGAGTATAACCTCAGTGTTTTCTTCAGGTTGTCTTAATTTTAAACAAGCTTCTGGTGACCTCTAGTATCCAGAATCTCTCTCACTCAGATATTTACATATTCTACCTTTGAAGCTGTCAACAAAACAAAATCAACAAGAAAAAATATACTTATTTGTAACCTGACTACACTGATATAAAATGTGTTTGAAACTTTCAACTTTTGTATTAAAAACTATTAAGCTGGGTGGGACAATGCACAACTTTAATCTTAACACTTGAGAGGCAGAAGCAGGTAGATATCTCTTAGTTCGAGGACAGTCTGGTGTACATATGAAGTTCTAGGGTAGCTGGAGATACATAGAGAGACCTTGTCTCCAAAATAAACAAATGATTAATTATTTAATTAAAAAGTTTAATTAATTAAAAATGACAGGCTGGAGAGATGGTTCAATGATTAAGAACACTGGCTGCTCTTGCAGAGAACCTGGGTTCAATTTCCAGCACCCACATGGTGGCTAACAACATCTCTGTAACTCCAGTTTCAGGGGATCAAACCCTCCTCTGACCTCTGCAGGCTTTGAATGACATGAGTGTACTTACAAACATTTTTAAAATGTATACGAATTTCACAAGATGATTTTGGAGAGTCAGCTTCACAGCTGCATAGTCAATAATATTAGTTTGTGGTTAGTGCTGGCAGATTAATAGGCCATCAATGAATTGATTTTTTGAGGATGCATCCAGCCTTTTGTAGGACTGTGAGGTAAAATTTGTCTTTAAAATACTCACATCTCTCTTATTCTAGGTCTAAATCTTTATCACATGAAGAACCTGCCATGTTTGACAGTACTGGTCACTTGTTTGGTGCCTTTGTTTTGGCTCCTTCTAAATGCTAGTATAAAATGGTATATGCTGTAATTCTATATCTCAAAGGCATTTTCATTTTTATAAGTACTCTTCATCTTAATTACTGCTGTTTACCTATGATTTTGCATTAAAAATGTTTAAATATAAGTTGCTAAGAGGCTTGTTTAATTAAAAACATCAGTGATCTTTATGGGATTATATCAGCATGTATCAATGACATAGCATTTACAACGTCCATGTTCCAGAGATAGAGCAAGTGTGACTTTTAATTAATCACAGTAAATTAGGCATTTAAATTAACCATTTTAACAGAATATAAAATAAAAGTGCAGCGACCAAGGAAGATGCAGGCTCAGAAGCTGTTTGAGAGAAAAGCAGCTTGAGGCAATGAAAAAGAAAAAGATTATTAAATGAAATAAAATAAACATACGATAATCAAAACTAAATTGAAAAGTTATAGTTACTTGATTTTTTGGAAAAACCTCAAATCACACACAACAAAAATGATAGTCTTTTCAGTATATTTTATTGAAAAATATAGATTTCTAAATACAAAATATGGAAATGGCATCCTTAATTTAACCTTAAACAATAAGTCAACTAAAATGAATTAAAGGATTAAAAGAGTCTTGTTAATATCTTACAAAGTCATAATAGATCAAACAAGTACTGAACCTTTAGCTTCTTTTGTTTATTTTTTGGATAGGAAATAAAAAAAAACATCTTTTACATACTTTTGGAATAACAGAAAGATTTCACTTTTTCAGCTATGAAAAATTATGAAAACAGTATCTTCACTATAAACTTGAAAATGCAAAATGCTGGAAATAAAACAAAAAACTAAACTATTCTGACAGTGGTGTGATTTTTTTTTTATTTCACACCAAAAGCTGATGCAAAAATGCAGAAAAGTAAAAATAGGAATAACATTTAAATATGGAGATACATTACAAATCACATAGACATTCAGCTGTAAGAGGAGTAATTCCTAAGAACTGATATATAGCCAGCTATCTGTACTTCATAATGGTTCCTGTATACTTGAAAGTTCTGAATAGTTCTGCTATTCTCACCAAACGCACTCCTTCAAAGAAAGTACAAACATGTTAAGTGACTGATATAGTAATTAGCTTTATCATGTTATTGTTTCATGCTGTATACAGAAAAGTCATACATGTTGTACATATGAAAATAACTATATGTGTATAGATATGTTGATAATACATCAATAAATCTTCTTAGAAAATTCAGAACTTTTGCATGATATAAAACAGCTATTCTGAAAATGTTCAAATAGAAATCTATGGACACACAGAGTCAATAAACAACAACAAGAAAATAATTTCTAAACAAAAGGAGATAATTATCAATAAATAAAATGTATAAATAATGAATCAAAAAGAAATTCTGGGCAGAAATGTACAGAATTTAAACTTAAGAATTCAGTGGAGAAACCCAAAGGATACCTGTTTAGTCAGGAGAACAAGTGAATTTAAAGACTAGTCATTTGAATTACTGAATCAGAAAAGAAAAAAAAAGTAAAAAGAATACCTAGAGGCTTATGAAATAAAATGATGAATAACAAAATACATATTATGGCAATAACAGCAGGAAAAGAAGGAAGAAAAGAAAATGCTTTGGAGAGATCTCTAAGCATGTTGCCAAGTTTAAGGACAAAATTGGATGCCCACGAAGCCAAATACATTATAAGTAGCATTAATCCGAAGAAATCTACATTAAGACATTGTATTCAACTCGTCAAGGGGCAAACACATAGTAAACCTTTGGAAATCAGAAAGAGAAAAATTGATGTGTCACATAAAATTAGGAGTGAATTTCTAAGTAGAAATCTTGCAGGTTGGATGCCAGTGGGATGAAATATTTAAAGTTCTGAAAGTAGAAAAAAATTATCAAATAAAGCATTAGCTGTCTCACAAATATATTCTTCAAACGTGAGGAAGTATTGCTAGTTTGCTGTAAAAGAAAACTAAAGAAACACATATGGTATAACATAAGACTAATGAATTCCATGATGTTCCAACATACAAAAATCAATTTGCAATACACAAATGAGGGAAGAATGCCCAGGGGATCATTTCAATTGTTGCAGAAAAAAAAAAAACAAAACTTGAAAACTTCAGTATCATTTCATGATAAAAACATTCTGTAAACTGGAGAGATGAAAGCTTGTCAACATTACAACAAACCCTTACCTCTGTCGGAAGTGGTGTTGCATATCTGTAATCCCAGAACTGTGGAGGTGGAGGGAAGAATATTAGGAGTTCAAATCCAGCATCATCTTCACAACAATTTTGATACCAGCCTAGATTATGTATGACCATATCTCAAGCAAAACAAAACAAAACTTCAACATGTAATATACTGAGTGATGAAAATGTTAAAGGTGTTTTCTTATGATAATGAACATGACAAGTTTTACCACTTTTATTCAACATAGCACTGAAAATCATAGAGTAGACAATAAAATAAAATGTTCTAAAATTGAAAGTCAAGAATTAAAGTTGCTTATGTCTGCATATGTCATGTTCTTATTTGAAAATATCAGTGATTTTATGCATACTTCTTATAATTAAAGATTAATTTGAAAAGTTGCTAAATATTAAAGCCATATACAGAAATAAGTGATATTATTTCTACTAGAAACAATTCAAAAGCTTTAAAAAAGAATTTCGTGTATAGTCGCCTCAGAAAGAATTAAATAATTATGAGTAAATTTCCAAAAACTATAGAAACCTCAAGAGAGCAAATCCAGAAAATACCCATAATTTGGAAGACTTGATTCTTTTGTGGATTAGAAGATTTAATATTACTAAAATATCGATACTATCTAAAGTAACCTATATATGGAATGGAATCCTATCAAAATCCAATTAGAAAAAAGTATGAAATTTCTAAAAGTTTTGAAAAGTTTTAATAATCTATACATGAAAAATAGAGCGTATCACTTCAAACTTCCATATTTAAAAATTTATTATGTACCCTTATATACCAATGATAATCAAAAAGATCATGTGCTGACAAGAAAGTCAATGCCAAAAATTAATGATATACTATAGAGATTCCAGCAATAAAAACAACGTGCAAGGTCTGAACATTTTTGCCAAAAAGGCAGACTATTAAAAAGTGGATGGATGATGTCTTTAAAAATTTGCTTTGGGATAAAAGGATATCTGATTGCAAACACTTAAAATTAAACCATTACATAATTCACATGAAAAAAATAACACCATAAAGAAGAGACCTGAATGTTTGAGCACAAATTTTAAAATTATTTTAACAAAATAAGGGAAAAGTTCATAACACAGGTCTTGGCAACAATTTTCTGAATGCAATACCAGAAATACGATGTAAAATTTGACAAATCTCTCTATACTCTTTTAAAAACTGTGCATTAGAAATTTATGAAATGAGATAATAGTCGCAAACATCTCAGTTAATATTTATAATAAGTAAGTTATATAGTTCAAAAATGGCAATCCAAATAAATATTCCTCACATTCATAAAAATTTCCAAAGGACATTAATAGAACTTTCTTCAAATATGCTATATGAACAGCCATTGAATAACAATGTAACAATAATCAGGGTACTTACAGTAAAATTATAATCAGCATTACCATCTTCCACTTAGAGTGTGATTCAAAAAATAAACAAAAAAGTAGAACATAATATAGCAAGTTGTGCAGGAGATTTGAATCTTAATCTCTTGTGTTTTGCTGATGTGAAAGTAGAATAGTGTACCAACTATTAAAGGAGTGCAGAGTCTCACTGAAATTACCACTAGCAGCAGCCCTCCATCCAGAAGCAGCTCCCAAGCATACATACAAAAGAAATGCAAAGAGAAACTTGAAGCAAGGTCTTCACAGTGCTGCAGTTGGCAGTTTTCTATCCCCACCTATCATTCTGAAACCAAGTTCTTTATATGTTTAAACTGAGAGTTGGGGACTTCAGGAGATCTGAGGCATCCAGGACTGCATTATTAGACCTACAATACAGGACCAGGAGAAGATTTTCTCTTCTACCATGTTTGAAGGTACTAAGAAGACATAATCAATTTATCAGTCATTATGTGACACAAAATCTGAAGGAAACTTGATATTGTTTTCTGAGGAATCAACGACAGAAAGAACGTCTATTGTTTATGTTACCAATTGTGATATTTCATTATGTGGCCTAAAAAATTAAGACATAAACCTTTAGAGTGTACACAATAGTTGACAGGTTGAGGGAATATTTTGTTTTTCCATGGGGGATTATAAAAATTGATATTTCTATACCTATGTCTACATAACACTAAATGTATGAAAACCATTCAGTATTAGAAATTTTGGCACATGGTTCAACATAGATAAATTTTAGACAAATAGTACACATGGTTAGTTAATTGCTATGAGACAGATACAGAGAAATTTAACTTAACTGTACCTTAGATTCAATTTGCAGAAAGAGAAGGAATGTTGCTTTCCATATGTAGGAAAAGAAAGGTTTGAAAATTCTTTAGTGAGTACTGAGGTTCATGTCTGAAAAAAAACTAAGGACTTTAGTTTTGGAATAAAAATTTCAGGGACATTAAAATTTAGAAATGATTATATGCTTAGTGATTAGTGATTATATACTTTTCCTTTTAGTCTGTAAAATATAGTTTCATTGATTTTTTGTGCATTTCACATAATGCATCTTAATATGTTTAGAGCCTCTCACCCACTGGAACCCCCCACCCCACCCACCGGATTTCATCCATTCTGTAATAATATGTTAAGACTTATCAAGTCAAGTTAGTGTACCCAGATGCCCCTCTATGTGAGTACATTCACTGAAGTCTAGTCAGTCTATCTAGATTCATTTCCTTAAAGAAGATCAAGTCTCCCTCATCCAGCAGTAATCACTGCCAATAGTTCCTCCGCTAGGATGGGGGCCTCCTGCCCATTTCCCCAGTTCTATGCTGGGTTTCTGTCTGATTGATTTTGCATGGGACTTGTGCATGGTGGCACCATTGCTCTAAGTTCATATGAGCAAAGTCCCAGAGCCCTGGGAGACTTTGTTTCCTCATGATCATGCACCAACCCTGGCTCTTGTTATTTTTCCAGCCCCTCTTTCCCAGTGGTCCCTGAGCCATGAGTGGATGAGGTTTAATATAGGAGTCCTATCCAGAGACAATCACTCTGCAGTCTCTTATTCTCTACATCTTGGCCAGTTGTGGCTTTCTATGTTTCTCCTTTTTTATGAAGAAGTTTTGCTGCTGAGAATTGAGAGATGCATCAGTATTCTAGAGAATAGAAGACTAGCGAATCCCCTGTTCTGCTGTGTTCCTCGAGCTTAGGTGTAGAGGTTCCATTGTAGATGTGCAGCTTAAGGCTTGACATCTCACAGACATTTATTCTATGTTTGACCAGTTGTGGACCTCTGCAGTTGTCTCTAAATAGAAGCTTCTTTGATGTATAGTGAATGGTATACTTGCCTGTAAATATATCAAGTTTTAGCATACAGTAAAAAATTACATTTGTCTAGGCATGTGTCAGAGACAGGGTTTTCTCTAGGATCTATGACCTCTCTAGCCATTTGTATTTGGCTATATTTAAAGTGGTACATTTGAATTCCCTCCCTTTGAGAGAGCTTTAAGTCCAATTTGATACCTGTTGATTACCCCCAGTATCAAAGTGCACCAAATCCTCATATATGAGTATACATCCTGATGTAACTTCAGGGGCTAGGAAAATGGAAAAGAACCATGGAGGGAAAGGGAAGGAAAGAGCCCAAGAGAAGGGGAAAGTAGGAAACAGATGCCACCAAAGGGGAAATGGGGAAAATTTGGGGTATTTTACTGGGAAAGGAGGAGGAAAAAATACAAATAATATATTTGAAGGTAACACCCTATTGCTAAGACAGGACATACTTTAGTTATGGGACTGGGAGAAATGGCGTTGGAACTGACCTGGAAGCCTCCTCCATGACAATTATCTCTCATAGTTGTATAGGATAGTATGGAAGCTGCTAAGGAAGACAAACAATCAACGGTTCAACCCAGCTGTACAGCTTACTAACCATAACAATGACAGGTACATTAAGCTATAGTGGTGCATTAGTGGCACTTTTATCATGGGGGCTAAGTATTTTTCAAAATAGTAAAGAAATTTATTGAAAGATAACTGTCTTAGTAGGTGCAATAACTTTTCTAATTTTGAAGCCTAAGGATATCACAGGAAAAATAGACTTAATGAATGCAAGTGGTTCTCCAGAAACAATACTGATAAAATATAATTACCTCAATTAAATACAACATCACGACAGTTTTAAAAATAATTTTGTTTATCGCCGAAGAGAAGATGGCGGCGCTGGGGGAGCCTGTCCGGCTGGAGAGAGATATTTGCAGAGCAATTGAGTTGTTGGAGAAACTACAAAGGAGTGGAGAGGTACCCCCACAGAAACTTCAAGCTTTACAAAGAGTCCTTCAGAGTGAGTTCTGCAATGCTGTGAGGGAGGCATACGAACATGTCTATGAGACTGTAGACATCAGTAGCAGTCCTGAAGTGAGAGCTAATGCAACCACAACGGCTACTGTCGCTGCATTTGCTGCCAGTGAAGGACACTCTCATCCTCGTGTTGTGGAGCTTCCAAAAACAGAAGAGGGCCTTGGATTTACTATCATGGGAGGCAAAGAACAAAACTCTCCCATCTATATATCACGAATAATTCCGGGTGGAATTGCTGATAGACATGGGGGCCTGAAAAGAGGAGATCAACTACTTTCTGTGGACGGCGTGAGTGTTGAATGAGAGCATCACGAGAAAGCTGTAGAGCTGCTGAAGGCAGCCCAAGGAAAGGTTAAATTAGTT
>NW_008337765.1:1291982-1318603 GCF_000622305.1 Nannospalax galili | reverse complement strand
ACAAATGGCTCCTGACTTAGGAAACATTAGAAATTTCATAGTGAACAGGAAACCTAAAATCCTTTAAAATGTATAAAGCCTCCTAATTTATATAACAGCATGGGTACAGTACATATCCAAATATCAAACCTCTTAAACTCTGGAAAATCCATAATAAAAAAAAATCCAGGACACTGTACAGTCTTGATAGTATGCCAAGCTAGAGTATTATAGAAAAAAATTTAAAACCACATCAATTATTTCTATATTTCCATAGAGTGATATATTTTAATAGACATAATTTTTTTTATTTAGAAACATTTGCATTCCCAAAATTGGAGTTTTGAAGAGCAAAATGCTGTAGGGTAGTTTGACCCTCACCTAAATACATATTTTCTGACTTCTAAAGGATCTTATAATTTATAGCAACTGTTGACTCAGAGTTGAAGGAATATATTGTCCACTAGCAATGCTTCATTAGTACCAGTTGTTTCATGAATAATTATGGACACTGGAACATTCCTCCCAGTAGATGCATTTTCTTTTTGACGAATAGGAATGCATTTTAGTGTGATGTATGTTTGTTTGGCATATTTCTACTCTAGTGAAAGGAAAGGAGACTCCTGAGAAAGCAGTCATTTCCAGTGACCCAGGAGAAGAATAATCTATCAAGTATATGAATTTAGTGCTGAGTAACACAATCGAAAGACTTGTTAGATGTTTACAGTATTAGTTGATGTGCTGAAAACAATAGACATCAGAGAAAAAGTTAAATCTTAGAAGATTTGTGATTTTAACGTTGTACTATCCTATTACGTTTTAACCTAGGTCTTTGAAAATGGAAGATAATGATAAAGATTGAACACATTGTGTGCCCAGCTAGAGTATTATGATGAAAAAGAAATAAGAGCTGTTATGTAAGATATTATTATAAATCATTATATTTATACAAAATAGTATGTTGTATAAGTGTATGTATATGTGTGGATAGAATCATTTCTGTAGGAAACTTAGTTGTATTCCCAGTATTTTAGCTTTTTGAAGATTATACACTATTTGTTAGTTTACTCTGGAAATAAAATCAACCTGTCTTGCTTTTAAAGGATTATGTGATGATTTGTTTCAATAGTTGTTCCATGAGAGCTGATGAGTCCATAGTACATTTTCAAGAAATTGTTAATGTTAGTTGTACTATGCATTATTAATGCCCCATGCACAGTTCATGAATGACATCAAAAGACTGATTTCCTTCCTTTATTGTGTAGCACTAAGAATGCACTTCAATGTAAAGTAGGAATGCTGGGCTTCATTTCTTCAAAAAGCCAATCTTGAATATCTGAAATAAACTATATTTTGAGATAGTTACTAAGGAAATGAATAGATAGCAAGCCCATTGAATTACTAATAAATATTGTAATAGGGCATTGTTGAATGTTGTTAATCCAATTTAAGTATAAAAACTAAATAAAGACAGAAAAGAGAAAAAAAAGAAAAAGTTACCTAATACGTGAGTGAGTTTGGGAGGAAGGAGGAAAACAAAAGGAGTGAGCTCTGTCATGGGTTCTTTTTGGTGTCTGATGCCACTAAGTTCCATGTTTTTAGATATCAGTAGTTTATTTCTTTTTTACTGTTGAATATTACTCCTAGGCTTTGAAGTCTTATGAACAGAGAAGGAAAATAAAGCAAGAAGCCAGGCAGGACGGAAAAGAAGGAGCAAGATGCCCTTCAAAGACTTACCCAGTGACCTCCTTCCTCCAGCCAGGCAGCACCTCCCACCACCTCCCAATCATGCCATCAAATTATGAGCCCTTCCATGGGTTCATTGATGAAATCGGGGCCAGTCACTTCCCAGAAGCTCCATCTCTGAACCAAAACTTCAGCCTAGTAGCCTTTGGGGAAGGTTCCCTCATATCAAAACTATAACACATGTTTTCATTGCTGCTAGAATCTCAAGACTATGGTTATTGCTAGTTAGAAATCATGTGGTCAGAGACCTACTCTCCTGGGTATCAGAAAGTGTACTAGTCTGGGCCCTAAAGATCTAGCTCCTCACAAGATAGAGGTGTCCTGCCAGGGCCTTCACTTTTGTCATTCCCTCCAGCACACATTTATTGAGCTCATTCTCTGTGCTGGACATTGGTGACCCAGGCAGGTTCAAGGATGAACCATGCAGAGACCCCATGTGGTGGTAGCACAGACAGATGAAGGCCAAGACAGTGACTCACAGTTGAGAGTACAGGGAGGGTAGATGGAAAGTCAGACAGGTTTTCTCATGGGAAGTGACATTTGAAATGGCTTTTTCAGGATCTATTAAGAAGCATACACAAGGATACAGGACTTTCCTTTAACCAGAAAAATCCCACAAGAACGTGCGTAGCCCAGCTTCAAGTTCAGAGAAGCAAAAAGCAGAATTTCCCCTGGCTGTGGAGCTGAAACAGGAAACTACCCTGGAGCCCTCTGCAGACAGAACTAGGGGAATCCCGGCTCCCTGAGACCGGGTGGACGTTTTTCAAAAGAAACATCGCTGAGTGTAGCTCCCACCTGTGCCCCTGCCCTTTAGGAATGGAAGCTTCTGGGTACTCTGTGGCTTGCCAGTGAAACCCTAGCATCTGTGAAGAAATGCAGCCAAATTCTTCCAAAATTGTTGAGGACTGGCCATGACTGTCTATGCTTGGCGTGTGTGTCTCTAAATGGCCACGGTGCCTGCATACTGGAAAGGGCAACCCTCTCCCTGACCCTGGTGGTACAGAACAGCTTCACTGTGAGGAGCAGGTGGAACGCCTCCTGCCTGGCCTACTCAGATGTGAATAAGGCTGCCTGTTCCCATAGCCACAAGTGTTGCCCAGGGTACTGGAGGGTCTTAGAAGGTGCCTGTGCTGCCTGGAGTAGGGATTCATTCCCTGAGAGCAGAACCTGAGTTGAAACGATGAGTCCTAGGTTGGAGGGGTGGGATGGGCACCCCCACTTGAGATCCTCCATCTTTGAGCTCAGGTAGATCGGGAACATCACCTCTGAGCCTGACATAGGCTGGTTCCCGATCAGTGAAGGAAGCAGACTATTTCTACAGTATTTCTCTATTATTTCCAGCACTGTTTCAGACTAAATGGTACCTCCCGCTCCCATTCGTGATCCCCAGAACCTAAGAATATGTTTGAAGTCAGAGCCTATAAAGGAAGTGAAGGTAAAATGAGGTCAGACGGATGGACACAAATCTAGTAGTACTTGTGTCCTTATTGGGGGTGGGGTTGTGGATTAGGACACAAAGAATGACAGGTGGAGCTGGGGAGAAGGCAGCCTCAGAAGAGGACAGCCCTGCCTGTGTCTTGATCAGGGACACTCAGGCTCCAGGACTATGAGGAAAAGTCTTTCTGTGGTGGAAGGACCCTGTCTTTGGTACCTTGTTATAGCAGCATAGGTGGACTAACAGCACTCAGTGAATACTCATATCTGTTACCACACAGACACCGGCCAGGAGTCAGAGGTTAGAAAGGCCTCGTCACCCCCATGGGTATTTGGGTATTAGGTGACCTGGCTGTCTGCTGGGGATGAAGAGCAGGGTTTTAGAGTATGTAGTTCCCAGCAGCTGATGTCAGCAGCTTCCTTATGTAAGTGTTGTTTGCTTAGGCAGATTTTGCATACACAGAAGTATAGACCTTTGTCAGGGTAAATGATTTGTGTCTACAGGAGATGAGTAGGCTTTTGATGTTTGAAGGAAATAAAGAAAACTCCAAAACTCAAACTATAACTCAGTCCTTACAATTTGGGAGTCTTTTAGGTAGACCCACTGAAGGGCTACTCCAGTTACCTCACCCTGTGTGCCTGTTCAGCATGGAAGAAGCCAGAGTGGTCTGCATCCCGATTCCCTCCCTATCTGCAAGTTGGATAACCTCTTCAGAGGATGGTGTGATAAGAACAGCAGGTAGGAATTGACTAGGCAGTTAGGGTAAAAAGACTCCAAAGAAAAGTAGCCAGTTTCTTGGCTAAAAGTCGCAGTGTCCTTGGGCCTCATAGCAACATATTCCATTCCAGAGGCCAAAAATGTTGAAAGTATTTGGGAGCTTGTATCTAATCCTTAAAAGATTTTAGGGTTACCTCTTTGTAGGGGGCAATGTTAGAGTAGCTAAAAGCCCCATAAAAAATAAAAGAAGAAGAAAGAGTACATGAAGTTATCAGAAAAAAGTGATGGGGAGATATGGGAGGAGTTGGAGGGGAGGGAGTGGGCATGGATTTGATCAAAACACCTTATATACATGTATGAAATTCTCAAATTATTTAAAAAAAACTATAACTCAGCCTTTTACCAGATTTATTAAAAATGTGTCTGACTCAAAGCACAAAAGAAATATTAAAAGTAAGTCATAAGACACTTGGTAGCCAGCCTTTACATTTCACATATATGTTGCCCATTATGGACTGGAAATGCACAGGGGACTCTGGAAAGGCATATGGGACCATGGCTCTCTAGGTGGGACTCAGGTTCTCTGCCTCCACCCCCACTTGGCCCTCAGGTGCTCTGGGACAGTTCTCTGCAGATATGCTCCACCTTCATAAGTCAGAGCTTCTCTGTCATCTGAATGTCCTGGTTTCCAAAATGAGAAGGACTGATGACCAGCACTTCTGTATGAAACTTGGCCTGGGTTATCCCTTGATCCCTTCTACTGCCCTCCCCATTGCCCACTCCTGCTGAGTGTGAATTAGCTCATCCTGGGCCTGAGCTTGGCAGAAAAATGTACAAGGGGCACAGGTTTTGTTACCACTCTCTGGACTTCAATTTGCACCAGCCACCCCTCACAGGACCTTTGTGAGGATCAAATAGTAGCACATGGACTATGTCTGGGGTACACTGGCCACTAGATGTACCTTGCCTGTCTTCCCATCCCTCCCCCTCCACCTAAGACTGTGTCTTCTGTACTCCCATGTCACCGGCATAATACTCCACACATTAATATCAAAATAAAAATGTGCCTATGATTCAATCTCTTGGACGCCTTTGATCCCACACACCACTCATCTGTATCCAGCTCAGCTGGGACTGTCTGTCATAGATAGGTGAGGATCAACTCCTGCAAGATGTTCAGACCTCCATATGTGCACCATAGCATGTGCCCTCCCCTCACCAACAAAATAAATAAATGTTAAAAAAAAAAAAGTTCTTCAGGGACTAGCTCCCTGATGGGTTATCAAATCCCATGTCAGCCCCAAACACATATACACACAAGCATCACTAAATGGATTCAGTGCATTTTAGTTTGTGTGTGTGTGTGTGTGTGTGTGTGTGTGTGTGTATAACAATAATAGTCAAGAGGACAAGAAATTGAGAGGGAGTGGGTGGGACATGGGAGGAAATGGAGGGGGAGGGTGGAAATGATGTAAATATAGTACTCATATATGAAATTTCAACTTAGGGGGCTGGAGAGATGGCTCAGCGGTTAAGAACACTGGTTGTTCTTGCAGAAGACCTGGGTTCGAATCCCAACACCCACATGGCAGCTAACAGCTATCCATAACTCCAGTCCCAGGAGATCCAACAGCTTCTGTTCTCCACGGGCATTGCACAACACTGGTGCACTTACCGACATGCAGGCAATACAGACATACACATAAAATAAAAATAATAAAATATTTTTTAAAAACCTCAAATTTAAAAAATTTTTTAAGTTTGAATTTTCACCCAGGCATGGTGACATACACCTTTAATCCCAGCACTTTGGAGACAGAGGCAGGAGGATCTCTGAGAGATAAAGGCCAGCCTGGTCTACATAGTGAGTTCAAAGCCAGCTTTGACTATAAGGAAACCCTGTCTCAACAAAACAAAACAGTAGTTTGAATTATCAATGGGGAAAAAAATGGAATGCTATACAAGCATAAAGAAGGAAGTATATCTTGTAGCCAGTGCCAACATCCAGTACACATGGGCTCAGATCTATTCCACTGTACTGCCTGGGCATACAGTAAGACATGCCCTGGTGCCCCAGAGCATCTCAGAGTGACCGTTCACTAGCCTCACAGAAAAACCCCTTCCTAAGCACAACCTCACCTGGCAGCCTTTTCTGTCTCAAAAGATGAGCTGCTATGTATACCCATCCTGTCTCGACTCTTCTGCCTCACCCATAGTAAAATCTGTTCCTATATAAAACCACAATAAGAAAGTGTCTCAATCTTCTGTGCAGCCTGTGTAAACTGGGCATATGACACAAGAAAAGTGTTTCCTGGGGTTGCGGGGCATTTCGTTCTGAACTCTTGTTACCTCAGTGTCAGAACGACTTTGGCTTTCTTCTTGCTGAGGTAAGTCAGGCCTCATGTTAGGTCCTTTCCTCCGATCACAGTTTCACACAACTAATCAAGGGCAGATGGTTCTTGGAGTTTCCAGCTGATTCCTTCCTATGCTCATGTCAGCCAAGGCACCCAACCAAGAGCTCCTGGGGTCCTGAGGGTTTCCCTGGCTAGATAAATTAATCCAATCTAAAATATTTTTAGAAAATGACCATACAGATTCTTCTGAGGATGTAGACAACAGTTCTGGAGTCTTGCAGGGCTCTGGTGCACCGTTTATTTGGGTACTAGACAGGTCTCACAGAAGTGGGAACAGAGACCCTGCTCTGGTGAGAGGCTCTTGGATCATCGTGGCAGGGGCCCTTTTGACTCCTGAAGTCTTCCGTTTATGATCAGCCCCCTCCACTCTATGCTGATGAGCCCAGCTTCCCTTCAGGTGCATTTAGTGACATGTAGGTTTACATGCATAGATGTGTTCAGTATGAATGAATATGTGTGTCTCTGTGTAGATGTGGAAATACATAATTTCTTCTTCGGCTAGATCTGCTTCTTTTTGTAATTTTTCATTATGTTTATACTCTGCTCTTCACCCTGAAACATACTGAATAGCAAAAATATATTTAAATGTATGTGCACACAGGTGCAGATGTACATACACAGCACAAACACATGGCTTTACTCACAGCTTAACAGACATGTAGTTAGCAACTGTTGTTGCTTCAGATGAAAGTCTGGCCTTTAGAATCCAGTGTGAACAGAAATGGAGACTCTAGAATAGACCCCATAGCGTCCAGGAAAGCAGCTTTCAATTGTGTATAAAACATGCTGTGTCCCCAAGGAAAAGCGCCTGATTGTCTTTCTCTTTAAATATTTTGAGCCCATGCTGCGCCCTCTGGTGGTAAAAAAAGAGCATGACCCCGTCAAGGTGGGACTACAGATTCTTGTGCATCTTGTGCCCTGTTACTACTGTGACTCGCTATTACTATTCACAGGGATAGTATAATATTAGCCACATAGCAGCAGTGTGCTAGGGAAATCCTTGTGAGCCTTCTCTCATGAAATACTTAACAACCCCACTGGGTGACTACCACCAGACCATTTTTGTAGATTATCACTGAAAAGTAAATAAAACTGAAATTTAATTCTCAAGGAATTTGTGTCCCATGCTATGATAGAACATTCTGACCAAAACCAACGTGAAGAACAAAGGGTTTATTTGTCTTCCACGTCCTGATCACTGTTCATTACTGAGGAAATCCAGGACAGGAGCCTGGAATCAGGAACTGAAGCACAGACTGTTGGAGGAACAATGCTTTTGGCTTGCTCCTCTGGATTGTGCTCAGCTTGCTTTCTTAGACAACCCAGAATCACCTGCCCAAGGATAGCACCACCCACAGTGGGCTGGGCCCTCCCACATCACTCAACAATCCAAAAATTCTTCATAGATATGTCCACAGGCCAATCTGATAGAGAAAATTCTTCCATTGAGGCTCCCTCTTCCCAGGTGTTTCAAGATGACAGCCAAAGCCAACCATGACAACCTGTGTCAAGGCACTGCCCCCTGACAAGACACCATTTCCATCCATTCATTAGCAGATCACAGCTCTACCAGCCATTTTTGAATGGACACCAGTCTAATAATTACCAGATTACAATATGGGTAAAGGACCTTGGCAACATTACAACTCACTACGACTTTGCTGTTGATAGTCCAGGGACGTCTGAAGCTGAGCCCAGACAAGAACAGCCTGGGTTATGTGCCTGCCAGGTAACCATGGCTAGTGAATAAACACATCAAAAGTAAGTTAATAAAGTTTGTTGCTAAAATATATAACCTGGGAGCCAGGAGTTGTGGTGCATACCTTTAATTCCAGAACTTAGGAGGCAGAGGCAAGTGAATCTCTGTAAGATTGAGGCCAGCCTGGTCTACATAGTGAGTTCCAGACCAGCTGGGGCTACAGGGAGACCTGCCTGGGCTGGGGAGATGGCTCAGTTTATAAAGCAGTTGCCATGCAAGTATGAGGACCTGAGTTCAGATCTCCAGCCCCCACATGAAAAGCCAGACATGGTAGTACATGCCTGTAATCCTAGCACTGGGCAGGTGAAGAGAGGCAGATACCTGGATCTCCCTGGTCAAAGCCTGACTGAATTGGTGAGCTCCACTTCAGTGTCAGTCTGGAAAAAATAAAGTGGGGAGAGATTGAGAAAGACACCCAAGTTGACCTCTGGCCTCCACACTTGCACACACACAGGTACATAGCTGCACCTGCACACACACATATACACACTAAGTAAGTAATGTATTTAAAAAATATATCCAAAACTAGTCTCCTTACAGTATAGGTTATTTGTTGACATTGAAAATACAGAAAGTGGGTAAGGCTACATGTCCCTCCTGACAGTTTTTAGTATGACTGACTGGTGTGTCAGCATAATGTACATCCTTTCAGCATAGCTTGTGTGTGTGTGTGTGTGTGTGTGTGAGAGAGAGCCAAAGTTGATGCTCAAATGTTCACCTCTCATTGTCTACAAATCATAACATAGTACTGATGAGATTTGAGACAACCAAATATATACCTTGGCTCTTTGAATTCTTATACTGAAGGAATTTGAGAAATGTGGAATTACCAGGAGGACTCTCTGGCCTTCCCCTGAATGAGTCCTTCAAGTGAGAGGTACCCTCCCTGTACCAGGAGAAAGGGATGGTGAAGGGATCAGATGAGGTCTTGCAAACTCTCCCAGTTGATGCCCTTTATCCTAGCCCCTTTCCAGCTTTCTCCTATCTCATGAATCCCCATCTAAGAGCACTCAGGCTTAACTAATAACTTCTTTGTATTTCCCTTTCCTTGTTGAGGCTGTCATGCTTGGTGGTACTTACTTTAAATATACATTTTCTTTATTGATCTGGCTTTGTAACCAGGCTCCTAGCAGAGAATCAAGAAGGTTATAAGGAAGCTGATTTTCCTTCACTACAGCAAAAGCTAAGAAACTCACTCATCTTTTTTCTTCTCTCACTTCTACAGTTGTTTTACTGTGTAGCTGGGCTGTGTGGACATTTCAGTTGGTCCCAGTTTTCTGCAAGCAATCGAACAATTAATCATCTTTCACAGAAGTGATTTATGTGTATGCATAAAGAAGTGGATTTTCAAGAAATGTCAGAAGGTCCAGGTACTTGCAGTTTATATAAGTACTGATGGACAGTCTCCAAAGAGATTAGGCCAATTTATACCGCCTCCAAGAACAGCAGCTCCATCGGTCCACCATTGCCAACAGTGTGCTAGCAAGTACTGTGATCTGTGCCAATCCAACAGATGAAAAATGGGACCTCAATCTAATTTTTAGTTTATGCTTTTTCTTTTTTTTTTGTAGTGTGGCGAATTCGTGCATACTAGGCAAGTGTCACACTGAGCTACACCCCTACCCCTGTACTTTTATTACTGTTACTATGATGGTCCCCTGTACTTTTTGTACAAAAGTCTTAAACATATTTTTGTATGTTTAAGAGCCATTAGGGTTTCCTATCTACAAGTGTTTAGCCATTTTGTTGTTCTTTTTTCTTACTGACTTGTGGAGCTCTTTATCTGCTGAGGATAATGAAACAAATAGCACAGCATTAAAGCAGAATCCTTTCATCTTGTGGATAGTTACCATTTTAATAGTATAATTGGTCACACAAGGCAATTTTCTTATAAACTTTTGGGATTCAGATTAATCCATTGGCTTTAAATGTGGGAAGCTTTACCAAATCTAACTTTTAAGCAAACATTAAACATTATTCTCTGATATTTTATTTCTGTTTCCATCACCTGGCATTTGTCCTGATGGTTCACATCCTCCCAACATTCCAGGTCCAAAGCAAGTTCCATATCCTCAGTAGAAGGTGTCCAGCCAGTTCCCACATGGCCTCTCCTTTCTCTTGTTCTCTGGGATGCTGGAACAAGTCTTACACTGTCCAACACTTTCCCCTGGTTATTGGGCTTTTATGTGCCTCATCCCCTGAGGCAACTACCTGCTAAACAGCAAGGGCATCTTTCCTGCTGTTCACCGCAGTTATGACTCTTCTGGGAAGAAAGTATGACCATAACAAATGATTAGTACTGTGAAATAACCTCCAGAGGCTAGTCTGTGTTCACTGGGTACATGTCCTGCATTGTACTGTAATTAAAGTTACATAGATCAAAACTACAGCAGAGATTAGAGTGTTGTAGTCATGAGCCCCAGAAATCCTGGGCTCACCAGAAGCTGGATGAGACAGGAGCGGGCCCCTGCTGACACCTTGAGTTCAGAACTCCTGCTTCCAGGACTGAGGGAAAATGTGCATCTTGATTTAAGCTGCTCTGTTATGGTGCGTTGTTATTGGAAGCCCTAGGAACCTCAACCACACACTCACCTATAGCTTTCATACCAGCAGAAACAGAAACCACAGTGTTTTCATGTGAGGTCACAGTTGCTACAGAGATCTGAAAATATTGTTCAATGTCATCACGACTTTGAAATTACAGCAGTTGCTAATTGTTTAATAAAGTAACAAACAGCACATTTTTAATTAAATGTTTCAGTGCCAGCTCTCTATTTCAACACAATGATTTCATTTATTGTCTTTATTTTACTTTATTCATTTAAATGCATTATTCTGGGAATGTCCATTGGCGCCACCAGAATCCTGCCCCCACAAGAACACAGCGCTCACCTAAAAGGGAGTAAGTGGTCATAGCCTGAGAACATGGTTCAGGTCACCTCAAATACCTGCTCCAAAATGGTAACAGTTGCATGTTTTCATAACTAGAGAAAAAAGTTACAAAGAAGTTTTAAATCACTTGTTTTTTATTTTATGTGTATCAGTGTTTTACCTGAATGTATGTAAGTGTATGTATGTGTGCAGTGCCTATGGAGGCCAGAAGAGGGCGTTGGATCCCATGAAACTGGAGTTATAGACAGTTGTTAGCCATCAAGTCGTTAGCCTTGCTGGGAACTGAGTCCAGGTCCTCTGAAAGAGCAGCCAGTGCTCTTAACCGCTGAGCTGTCATAAAGCACTTTTCAAATAACACTGTGGAAACATTAGATAGGCAGGTTACAACAAAGTCTTTGGGACAGGTCTCAGATGCTAGCTATCTCATGACATTCTTAGCGTTTGGGTTGGTAGAAGTCAGTGGTCTCTGAAAAATGTCCCAAAAGGTTTCACATAACAGTCACAAGGATAGTAGGTCAGTCAGAGAGGTGGGCAATGAATAACCATTAAGGGAGTAAAGATACCCAAGATAATTTGGCTCTGGATCTACAACATTCCAACTCTTCACCATCCTGAAGATCTGATCCATCATCAGCCCGCAGAATCTTTTTCTTCTCTTTCTTTTTTTTATTTTTTAGAAGAAGCATTTCATTACAGCTTTAACATACTCAATAACAATGTCCAGAGCAAAGATACATCTCTTTCAAAAGTGGCTATAAAAATTTTTAACGTAGGTCTTTCTGGGAACTTGAGTTCTCAAAGCCAAAAATGGCTTACTTCAGCCTGGAATGCAGTACTATACTGTTTGCAGAAGAGGGCACTAGAGTACCTGGGCAAAGATACAGAAATTAATACTGTGGCTTTACTGTATTTCTACTGCAAATATAAAAATGTCCTCTGGATTCAAGGTATTGTCATAATGTGAATGTAGGCACTGTGACCAGAATATGAAAATACTTTCAGGCCTGTTATTCTGTTAATTTGTTGAATTAAAAGTCAGGCCTGTTGTTTTGTTTATTTGTTGAATTAAAATTTCTCTACCAGACTGGAGAGATGACTCAACAGTTAAGATCAGGTTCAGTTCCCAGCTCCCACATGGCAGCTAAGAACCATTCATAACTCCACTTCCAGAGGTTCTGTCACCCTTCTCTAACCTCCTGGGCACTGCACACAAATGGTGCACATACACACATGAAGGCAAAATACATAAATTTAAAAACGTTTTTTGAAAAAATCCCCACTGTTTTTTAAATGACGATTACATGAACAGCTGGAATTAAAATTATTTTTAAACTGTATCCTGGGGCTGGAGAGATGACGCAGCAGTTAAGAGCACTGGCTGTTCTTGCAGAAGACCCAGGTTCAATTCCCAGCACCCACATGACAGCTAACAACCATCATAACTCCAGTCCCCAGGGACCCAACACCTTCTTCTGACCTCTGTGGGTGTTGCATGGCACAGGTGCACTTACACACATGCATGTGATACACTCAATACACATAAAATAAAAAATAAATAGAGGCTGGAGAGATGGCTCAGTAATTAAGAGCACTGACTGCTCTTGCAGAGGACCTGGGTTCGATTCCGAGCATCTACATAGTGGCTACCAACCATCTTTAACTCCAGTTCTAGGGGAATCCAAAGCCCTCTTCTGACCTCTGTAGCATTGCATGACACAGGTACACTCACATACATGCAGGCAATACACTCATACACATAAAATAAAAATAATAAATTGAAAATAAAATAAGTAAATAAACAGAAGCATCCCAGTGCTTGCAAATTATATCTACAAAACTATAAGATGACTTATGGATGAGAAGAGGGCAGGGCAGATGGATTCTTATAAACTCTATAAAATTTGAGTAGACAGTGATTATTAGATGTTTACCATAAAATTCTCTCGATTTAGTATGAGATTTTTAAGAAATAGAGTAAACCAATCTCTGCAACAGTTAATGTGTAGTCACAGTTCCCCAGCTGGGAATGCTGGACCTGTCACTCATCCTTACCCTTTAATAAGTAGACATAGTAAGGGTCTGACTGTGAGTGAACTTGGTCAAGTTGACCATCCTCTGCTCACATGAGTTAGATCATACTTCATTAGTAAGGGGTCGGGGAATGGGAGGTTGACACCACAGATGTCTGGTATAGCACGCACCCCTGTGGTCTCCCAGAAAAGTGAGGGTGCAAGTGTTTATATACTGTCTGGGTTTGGAGCTTGGTCCACAGGTTGTGGCACTATTTGAGGAGATCCTGGAAACTTTAGGAGATGGAGCCTGACTGGGGAGAGGGAGTAACTGGAGATGTTTGAATACTATCTTGTCTCTAGCTACTCTGTTTCTCAACTTCCTGTCTGCAGCAAGGTTGGAGGCTCTCCTCCATCACATGCTTCTGCCACTATGATGCTCTGCCCATGTACCTAGGGCCAAGCCACCACGGACTGAGCTCTGAGACCATGAGCCAAAAGCAATCCTTTTGTCTTTAAGTCAGTATTTCATCACAGTAACACAAAAGGAATTAGCATGGTATTGTCCCAGACACTGGTGAGGCTGCTTCTAGGAGATGCCAGTTCCCTCCCCCTGCCATGATGAAGGCCAGAGAAAACCACCAAAAAAGAAAAAAAGATTCTGGCAGTTTGAACTTGGGCTGCTGTGCCCTGAGGTGATTGGAACAATGGAATATAGACAGGGCATCAACCCAGAGTGCTCTGGAATGTAAGAATGGAGCCTGACTTCCCTGGGGAGCTCTATGTCCTCTCAATGTACTATGTGGACACATAGTGGGACTAGAGAACAGTCTGCAAACACACCCCACTTGAAGGTGATCCAAGTGTGGTACAGTGGGAAAGACAACAGTTCAGAGAAGTGACAGCACGAGGTGAATCTATTAACATCAGGTGTCCAGGAAAGGTGAATGTGTAGAAAATAAAGGCCAGCTTGTGGTTGCCCAGAGCTGGGGTGGGGCCAGGGTGTAACTGCTAAAGGGCACGAGGGAGCTTTGTGGGTGATGGGAATGCTCTTGGAGGCAGTGTGGTGATGGCTGCACCCCTCTAACTGCAGCAATAAACAAAGCCATTGAATTAGTTTTTAAATTTGTATTACATTTGTGTGTGTGTGTGTGTGTGTGTGTGTGTGCATATTTGTCATTGAATGTGTGGAAATCAGAGGAATCTGTTCTCTCCTATCATGTGAAACCCAGGAACCAAATTCAGGTTCTCATCCTTGGCAGCCAGCACCTTTACCCCCTGAATCATCTAACTAGCTCAGTTGCTTTAAATGACGTGTCATTTAAGTTTTACCACAGCAAAACTCTGCGTGCACATGAGTGGTGTATGTGTGCAGTATGCACATGTGTGGCAATCAGAGGAAGAGGTTAAGTGGCCTCCTCCACATTATTGCCTCCAGATAGGGTCTCCCACAGAACCTGGAGCTCACTGTCTTAATATTTTCTGCTAGGCAGGCAGCCAGCAAACTCAAGCAGCCCTCCCACCTCCACACCTGTCCCCTGGCACTAGAGTTTCAGGCACACACAACCATACCTACCTTTTTATGTGGGTGCTGAAGATTTGAACTGAGATCCTCAGGCTTGCACAGCAAGCATTCTTACCCACTGAGCCATCTCCCCAATCCCATAACTTTTGGGGTCTTTTGTTTTTCTGTTTTGGTTTTGGTTTTGGTTTTGGTTTTTTGAGACAGGGTTTCCCTGTGGTTCCAGCTGGCCTGGAACTCGATATGTAGATCAAACTGGTTTCAATCTTACCTATTCCTCTGAATTCAAGGGTTAAACGTGTGTGCCACCATACCCAGCTACCATAACTTGTTTTGTTTTGGGATTTTTTTGGAGGGGGTCTTTTTGAAGCAGGGTCTCCCTTTAAGCCCCAGCTATCCTGGAACTCACTATGTAGACCAGGCTGGCCTTGAACTCACAGAGATCTACCTGCCTCTGCCTTCCAAGTGCTGGGACTACAGTCATGCACCACCACACCCGGCCATAACTTGTTTCTAAATGGAGCAGAAAGACATTTTGTGTAAAACAGGTTCTCAGGCTGAAGAGATGGCTCAGTGGTTAGAGCACTGGCTGCTCTTGCAGAGGACCTGGGTTCAATTCCCAGCACCCACATGGTGACTAACAACCATACACAACTCCAGTTCCAGGGGATCCAACAACCTCTTCTGATCTCCACAGGCATTGCACAACACAGGTGCACCTACCTACATGCAATTCATTTATACACATAAAATAAAAATAATAAATAAAATATTTAAAAAAAAAAAAAACAAGAAAAACAGGGTCTCATGTAGCCCAGTGCTCAAATTTGCTGTGTAACTGAGGATGACCTTGACCTCCTGATTCTCCTATCCCCACTTCCCAAGTCCTGGGATTGCAGGTATGTCCCGTACACCCTGTTAAGAACAAAGGCTTTTGACAACCTGCAGCACAGGATTCCAGGTTAGCTGCCATCTTTGTCCTTGGGCATTACATGCCTCTCACAGCCCCTAAATCAGTCTGGTGTGGTGCTGGGGTAAACCCAGCTTTGCTACTGGAAATCCACAAGACACCAATGGCTGTGAGCTGGACAGCTGACAGCCACCCTGGGCTTCATTTTCTTCAGGGACAGCTCTGGGTGTGTTTTAAAGATCACAGGGGGACCCAGCCTTTCCAAATCTGAAGTGTTTGTTACCCAGTGCCCGCCTGGGGAGGTTCTTCACACTCTGAGGCATGACTCCAGTAATGGAGAGCCATCCAAACAAAAAGTGGATTGGAAAAGTGTCCTGATCCCAGGGTACTTTGTAAAATGAATGTGACTCTTAAAATGAATAATACAGCAGCACTTGATGGAGAAGAGTACAGTGGAAGGAGGGCATCGAGAGGACAATGGCAGCAAGTAGCCTATGGCCTGTGAGGCTTTTAGTATCTGTGTGCTTACTAAGAATGTGCCTCAGTAAGCCTCTAACCCTGTGGACTGTCTCTGACCTCTGCACAGTTGCCATGGCACGTGTGCACACACACTACACAAGCACATACACACTATGCACATATATACACAGTACATACACATGCACACACTACACAGATACACTACACATGTATACACTGTGTAGGCATATAAACACTACACGCACACACTACACACACATGCACACACTACACAAATACACTGCACATACATGCACCCACACACACAAACTAAACGAACAGCCATTACTTATTCCAGCTCTCATTCAGTCCTTCTGATGAACAGAAAATGGAAACCACTGAAGAGTATTTGAAGCAGCCAAGGTTGTTCATCTGGCTTGAGCGGGGAATGATACATTTGGCTGGGTGGCCACATGAGGTTGGTAAAATTAGGCCACATGAAGTCATCCGTGTCAAAGCCTCTTTTAACCCTAGTCCAGGAGTTTCTCTTGCATTGGATGTTTCTTAGTAGCTGAGTGTGCTATCATGATTTTTCCTCTATTACTTTGCAAGCAGTCGTGTTTTGACATTGGACTGTTAACTGCTAACAAGGTTAAGCTAGCTTTAAAGCTACTATATTTGGAAAAAAAGTCATAAAACACCATCTTATGGATTTGTGTCAGAATAGAATTTACCAAAACAAGGGAATTCCAAGCTTAAATACTTTTACTTAGAGATAATGATGGCTTTACTGGTGATTTGTATTATCCTTATTTTTCCTGAATTTTATAAATATCTTAAATTGGTTGGTATTATTTTAATTTAATTTTAGGCATTTCAGTTTGCTTACTTATGCTAACAAAAATATGAATGTCGGGGCTGGAGAGATGGCTCAGTGGTTAAGAACACTGACTGTTCTTGCAGAAGACCTGGGGTTTGAATCTGAGCACCCACATGGCAGCTAGCAACTGTCAGAAACTCCAGTTCCAGGGGATCCAACAGACTTCTGTCCTCCGCAGGCATTGCATGACACAGGTGCACTTACCTACATGAGGCAATACACACATACACATAAAATTAAAAAAAAATATGAATGCCATAGGGACTGTAGTAGTGTATATTGCTGTAGTTGGGATCTGGACTGTCTCCCAAAGGCCCAAGTATTAGAAGTTTGGTCCCCAGTATGTGGTGCTGTTAGGAGGTGGTCAAACCATTAAGAAGTGGAACCCAGTAGGAGGAGGTTAGGTAGAGGGGCACACCCATGAAGGGAGTATTAGGACACCACACACACACATCCTCCTCTTCTCTTTTGCTTCCTGGTCACCATGAGGTGAGCAGCTTCTTCTACTGTGTGCTGCACAATGATGTCCTTCCTCACCACGGGCCTACAGTGACAGGCCAACTAATTGTGGACTGGAACCTCTGAAACTATGAGCTAAAACACCTTCCTCCTTTAAAATTTTGTTATGTTTATTTATTTACTCTGTGTGCATGTGTGTGTTGTGTTGGTGCACATGCCCTATGGCACATGTGCAGAAGTCAGAGGGCAACCCCCAGAGTTGGTTCTCTACTTCTACCATGGGGGTTCAGGGAATCAAACTTAGGTCATCAGACTTGGTGGCAAGTACCTTTACCTGCTGAGCCATCCAGATGCCCCTGCCCCTTTCCTTCTTATAAGCTAATTAACTCAGGTACTTTTTTTTTTTGGTGATAGAAGGCTGACCAACACATGCATTCTGCTAACTACTTAGAATTAGCAAAACATAAAATACATATAGGAAACATATAATATATGTTTTGATTATATTATACATATAGTGCCTTGATTTTGTGTTTAATAAAGGTTGTAATCTTTGAATATAAAGCACACATATTCTCCAGTCTTTTACTGGCATAGTAGTATTCTAGTACTGTAACCTATTTTACAACCTTCACATCGGTGGATATTCTCTTGATTTTTCAGTTCATTGGGCATCCTTTGGAGATACATACTTCTAGGAGAGGTTCCTAGAAATGGGATTGGCAGAGTAGGAGTATTTGCATTTTGAGTTTCCAAAGATAATGCCATATTATTGTTCATATAAGGTGACCCATGTCCACCCCATCAACTGTTTATGAGCGACTAGTTATTTCAAGAAATTCAGAATCTTGACAGGTCTGCTTGGTGCATGCCTTTAATCCCTGCACTTGGAGGCAGAGGCGGGTAGATCTTTGTGAGGTTGAGGCCATCCTGATTTACATAGCAAGTTCCAGGCCTGGGACTACAGAGAGACCCTGTCTCAAAAAACAGCAAAAATTCCAGAATATTATTTGTTTTTAAAAATTTGCTTGTCAAGTGGGACAAAATGAATGAGAGTGGAGTTGAGATTAGGGATAGTTTCAAGTATTTATTGATTAGAAACATTTATCTCTAAATTGATTGTTTATATTCTTTACCTATATCTTTGCCAAGTTTTCTTATTGACTTGTGTGGGAGCTTTGTATATTATGGCTACATGTCTTTATGTCCATTTTACATGCTGAAAATATGTTTTCTATTTTCCTTTAATATTTTTAAACATTTATTTTTTATTATTTTTAATTATGTGTATCTGTGGGGGGAGTCTGTGCACATGCAGATGTCTGCAGAGGCCAGAGGTGTTGGATTCCCTGAAGCTGGAGTTATGGACCACCTGACATGGGTGCTGGAAACAGGACTCAGATCCTACGCAAGAGCGGTAGTATATGCTCTTAACTGCTGAGCTATCTCTTCAGCCCATTTCCCCATTTTCATTTTCATTTATAACACTTTATCATACAGAAAAGTTCCAAGCACGTCTGCCTCTTTTTTTAATGACCTTTGAGTTTTGATCATGTTTAGAAAATCTTTTCCCATACAAGATTGTAAAATAAGCCTCTCATATGTCCCTTTTATCCTTTTATCCTTTTCTAAAACTAAAGTTATTTAATTTGAGAATTTTTATTTTGTGTGTACTGTGAGATAAGTCTGTAAATCTGTTTTCCCCCCTATCATAGCCAACTGCATCAAAACTCTTATGGAAAGATAACTTCGTCCACTAACTTGAAATACTACTCTTTATCAAACCAGGATCCTTTCTTTGCATTTTCTATTTGATTATTCTAGAGGTATAGGAAATACAATATTTATTTAGTTTTTCATTTTAAACGCTTCAAGAAAAAAAATCACCCCATGTTTTCATGTGGGATAGAGAAAACTTTTCCACCACGCTGTCTTGGGATGACAGAATGTTTTCAGTGATGTTCATACCAGGGCACTTAGGGAAAAAGTTAGTTTGAGAGACCTGAAAGACGTTTCCTTTTAAGGAGAGAGCACTTTGCTTCTCAGAGTATGGCCCACAGGCCCTCAGAGCTGGCATAATCAGACAAGTGACTAAGTTCTAGTTTCTCAGGTCTCCCCCAGACCCACAGAATCCGAATTTGCACTTTAGCCAGATTCTGAGACAGTTTGTGTACTCAGGAAGTTGAACTTTGAATGTGCAGGTATGCTGGATCACACCTTGCTTCCTGGGTGGTGGTGCTCTTTCTGTTCCCTAAGAGCACCTTGATGACTGCCTAGCTGAAGTAGGCTTCCCATCACAGTGGTCTCCATAGGACCATCTGGTGTCTTACCCTGCCTGTGCCAAGTGGGCAAACACATCATCAGAGTTCAGCAAATACAAACCTGCTTCTTCACCCTTGACATGAACACCACAGATTATTGTAGTTGCTCATTTCAAGGTCTGAACCAAAATAAAAAGGGATGTAGTGAGTGGGTTTGAGCCATGGGGACTTTGGCAGAACTCTTCAAAAAGGAGACAAGCTTTGAGATGCAAGAGCAATGAAAATACTGCTTCTCAAGACAGGACATTTTCCCCAGGGACCAACAAACCAAAGAGCCCGGAGAGCAGATAATCACGTGCTTTCAAATTCAGAAAAGCTGGGTCATCTACCTCAAACTAAATTAATTTAATTCAAGTCAAGGCTGGAAGCCTGGAGGTAAAGTAGTAAATAGACTTGGGTCCAAGGTAGAGCCAGACCTTGGCCTCCAGAGGCTACCCATACATCTGCTTATCCTTCCAGTCAGCCAGAAGAAATACTTGGGAGGGGGGCATTCTCACCATAACCACAGCCCACCAGGATGTCTTCAGGCACCGTGTTAGATGACAGAATGGCAGCTATTAAGCCAAGGGCTGGGAAGATGGGGGTACATAAGCCTGTTTCCCAAAGATCAACCCTATCAAACCCAGATCAAAATCAAAACCTATAACTAACCAACCACTACAGAACATAGGAGCCACGGATTACCAGCATATGAACGCCTCTGGGCTCATTATTGTATCCCCACCCCCTTAGACACATGGTGGGTGGTTAAGTGTTCATTCACTGACTTAGTCTCTAGACTCGGCTGGTTGTCTTAAGCAGGAGAGGAAATGCAAACTGAATGAAAGGACATCCCACTTTTATGAAAGTTATATCACCAGAGAAGCCCAAATTATTTAGCCCTTTATTCCTTAGCCCGGCCTGAGGACCTGGTTATGGCCAATGGAAGCACTGAGTCTCCAGAGATAAGTAGACAGAGCAAATGAAGTTCAACTCTGGGTCTTCTGTGACTTTCCTGGGCCTATTTGAATACTTGGTGTCTTGAGCTAAAGACAGCTCTCCTTGATGGCTGCCAGTCTAAACAAAGAAGTGATGGGACGACAGAGAGCTGTGATACAACTCTACTTGCTGATTGGGTGATGTGACCCAGAACAGGTAAGATGCTTCTTTATGATTTTATCTTTCTTTTCTCAAACTTTTACTTAGTAAATGTTTAAACTTAGAGGTCCCTGCTGAGCTGCCCAGCTTGGTGCCATGGAAAGTATGTAATTGGGGCACAAACATGGCTAAACATGATACTAGCTCTTGCACTGTCAGTTCCCTTTGAAGATTTTCAGGGCAGTAAAATATTATTTTTTGTGAAAAAACCAACCTGAATATTTCTGAAGCAGAATGTAAACTTAAACAAAAATGTTTCTCAAGCTTTCAAAGGTAATTTTCAGAACCTCAGAGAAATGCATTTATTCTCCTTGACTGTGAGGAGTATGTGTGGGGCTGTCTGAAAAGCATGAAAGCCAGGGTTTCTCATTCGTCCAAGTTGTGTCATTTAACTCCACCATGATCTACAGGTTTGCTGTCATTTCTGTTTATTCCATGTGATCTGGGATTTCTCCTCACGTTGCAAATAGTCCTGTTTCACTTTCCCTTTCTTGCCTGCCTGGAATCAGGTGTGAAATACCAACCCAAATCTTTCTTCTGGCATTTTTAAGCACAGTGCCATTGATAGAGCACATCTTTGGAGACTGAAACATTGTATTAATACTGTTGCTGTTAGTTATCCACTGTGCTTACCAGCCCATCTTCAAACATTACCTTTTGGTAATAAGGGTTTTACTTTTCTTTTATTTATTGTAGACAAACATTATCACAAATCTTCTTATCTCGTCTTTTCTCCTGAAAACATATTCATGTTTCCAAAAACTTGCTGTTTTCCCTAAAAAACAGTGCCTTTCTGTCCCTTTCCCAGTTTCTAACCACTTCGTTAAAACATTTTTTAGCAGTGCTATAGATAAAATCCAGGGCCTCATTCATGCTAAGCATGAGCTCTGCCACTCAGCTGCACCCCCAGCCTTAACCACTCTTTTGAGATGTTCACGACAGATGTCAGTGAATATATCATCTGCATATGTTAACTCTCTTTTTCCTCCTGATATTTGTCACTTCGATTCACAGGCCCTAGGCAGAAAGCATAATGTGGAGGAAAAATTTTCCTTCCCCTAAAGCAGCTGTTTGTTAGGACAGCAACAACTCTTACTGAATTTCATACTGTTTAAAAATCTGTGTGTGTGTGTGTGTGTGTGTGTGTGTGTGTGTGCACCCGCATATTTGTGAACATGAATGCAAGCACATACATTGTGACATTCCTATACCAACATTACAGTTATACCTGAATAAACAACCTAGCTCTCAAGTTAAAAGAGTGGGCCCAGGCTTAGAGGGCACCTGTTCCTCCAGATGTCTCCTGGAACTGTGCTGCCAAGTCACACCTCACCCATACTTTTATTCAAAACTGTTTTTCCAGCTTCATTTGGGGAACTACATGATTGGATCCATCCTTATCATCAGAGAATCTTGCACTTTCATCCGTAAGCCTAAAGTAGTTCACACAGACGATATGCTGCATTCAGCACTTTGATTTGCTGGTTCATCCACACCTACATTCATTCACTGTCTTGGGTGAAGGGCAAAGTGAGATTCTGAGGGATCACAGTCAGGTACCCACATCACAGGATCACAAGGCTCAGGTAGCTTGTTTGCATTATTAACAGTAGCTTTTGGTTACAAAATTAAGTAAAGGTCATTAGTCCAGAGTCCATTTTTTAATACATTTTATTTATTATTTTTATTTTATGTGTATGAGTGTATTGCCTGCATGTATGTAAGTGCACTCATGTTGTGCAATGCCCATGGAGGTCAGAAGAGGGCATCAGATTCCCTGGAACTGGAGTTAACAGGCGGTTTTTAGTTGCCATGTGGTTGCTGGTAATAGAATGCAGGTCCTCTGACAAAGCAACTAGTGGTCTTTTTGTTTTTTTAATTTTAATTTTTTAATATTTTGTTCATTATTTTTATTTTATGTTATTGCCTGCGTGTAGGTAAGTGCACCCGTGTCTTGCAGTGCCCGTGGAGGACAGAAGAGGCTGTCGAATCCCCTGGAACTGGAGTTACAGACAGTTGTTAGTTGCCATGTGGGTGCTGGGATTCAAATCCTGCTCTTCTGCAAGAACAATCAGTGTTTTTAACCGCTGAGCCATCTCTCCAGCCTGCAACTAGTACTCTTAACCACTGAGCAATCTCTCCAGCCCCTAGAGTCTATCCATTTTGTAACTGTCACTTCTACAATACTTGCCATTTTGCACATATACAGGTCCTAAGACAATCCCAGATGTTGTTGGTCTTGGCCTTCCATCTTAGATGAGATAAGGTCTCTTGTCACCGCCTGCATGTGCCAGGCTGGCTGGCCTGTGAGCTTCAGGGGGGCGCCTCCTGTCTCCACTTCCCTTCTCAGCACAAGGAGCACTGGGATTGCAGACATGGGCTACTGCCTCTGGCTTTACATGGATTCTAGGGATCTGAACTCAGGTCCTTATGCTTACATGGCAAGAGATTTAGTCACTGGGCCATCTCTCCAGCCCTCTGAATTTCTGATCACATCTATGCAATTTGCTCATGGACACAAGCTTATGTTCTAGGGAACTCTTAGTCTAAAATTCCTTCATAGACTTCTGAATTATGACAATGAAGTCTTGTGAAACATAATCAAGATGAACAAATTTGCTGTTGTCTATCTGTATTAAGTCAGGTCATATACCTTTTTCAGAAGACAAATTATACATATTACAGTGAGAAAAGGGATTGAATATTTGTCAAAATTATTACCGGGAGTTAATTTCTCTGTTTAAAATCATACTTCCTTAGCCAGATATGGTAGCTTAGGTATGTAACCTCAGCACGTCAAAGGCTGAGGCAGGAGGATTATCATAAGTTTAAGGCTAGCTGGGGCTACATAGCAAGTTCCAGGATAGACTTTGTCTCAAATAACTAAAAATAAAATGTAAGTGAAATCATTCTTTCTCGCTGTTTTACTGTTTCTCCTAAGGGCCATCTACAGAAGTGCCCATTGCTTGTGCTTGAGATCCTCACGTATCCTACATGTCCCATGGCTGCCATTACTTTGAGAAGTCACTAAGGGGACTTAGCTCTCCCTTGCCTTGAAGCTGGCACCTAGAGAGCTCGCCCTCCCTACACAAGTGTTTGTGGGTTCAGGTGGCACTTCCTTATCTGCCCCTAGACCAAGTGAGCAGGGTCCCACAAATGCTCAGACAACTGAAAAATTCACTGTGGAACATGAGACTGGAACTGTCAATATTTCCTTAAGCAAGATAGACTACCTGCTTTGTGAATGTTTGTGACATCCTCATCCCCAGTTCATCACCAATGTGATGATATTAGGAGGTAGAGTCATGGAAAGGTGACTAGATCATGAGAGCAAAGTCCTCACACATGCGATTAGTACCCTAGCAAAAATGAGGTCCCTAAGCTGCCTTATCTCTTCTGCCATGTGAGGACATAGTTAGAAGTCTCCATCTGTGAACCAGGAAGAGCCCTCATCAGATGCCAATGCTGCATGCTATTTGATCTTCCTAGCTCTAGAATGGTGAGAGCTTCTATTGTCTATAAGCTATACAGCATAAAGGAACTGTGACACTACCTGCTTGATGGGTCACAGCTTAGAGTTGTACAGAAATGTCCATCTTATTGAGTGTTAAAAACAAGAGATACTGTGAGCCTGCATGTATGACTGTTAAAGATGGATGATGGTACTTTCTACTTATGTGTAATTTGAATTTTGCCATAATGAAAAGTTGGGGTGGGGGTCTTATACCAAAGAAGAGCTTTGGCAAGTGTTTAAACAACTGAGTGAATGACTCAGTTATTTTTCCCGCAGAGTTTCAGTTGTTTTACCCATAATATGAAATTTATAATCTATTGATAAAAAGTATGTCTTGATAAGGAGTTCCAAGGACAGCACCCTTTTGTCCACAAAGCAAGTATCTGTTTGTAATGGTGCCTTTTTCCCTTTGGTTACTAAAGTACCCTCAAAGTATTTGAAGACTCAGGTAGACAGTTTACTGTTACAGTTTTTTTTAGATTTATCTTTATGTGTATGAGTACTTTGCCTGTATGTATGTAAGTGCACCTCAGAAGCCAGAAAAGGGCATTGGAGTGCCTGGAACTGGAATTCACATGGTTGTGAGCTGCCTTGTGGTCACTGGGAACAGAATCCAGGTCCTCTGCAAGAGCAGCCAGTGCTTTTAACTGTTGCTGAGCCATCTCCCCAGTCCAACTGTTGTAATTTGATCACATTAAAACCTTTAGATTCGGACATCAGTGCCATTTTAAATATAAATATGAGAGTGGATTTTTTAAATTTAAATTTTTTATGTGTATGCATGTATTGCCTGTATGTAGGTAAGTGCACCTGTGTCGTGCAGTGCCTGTGGAGATAAGAAGAGGCTGTTGGATCCCCTGGGACTGGAGTTACTCACAGTTGTTAGCTGCCATGTGGGTGCTGGGATTCGAACCCAGGTCTTCTGCAAGAACAACCAGTGTTCTTAACCGCTGAGCCATCTCTCCAGCCCAAGAGTGGATTTTAACTAAATATTTTAAAGTGCTGGTAGATATGCCTGGGTGTCTCCAGGCCCTAGTTGCCTGCCTAGTGTCTATGAATGCATAAGCACAGCCCACTGCCTCCTGGGCTACTCTTTAGGAAGCCAGGCCCCCAGGCAGCCAGTCCCTACAGAAAGTCCAAAGGCCATCTCAGCAGGACAGCACATGAGCATCCTGTGGTCTACATGGAAACAGTTGAGGTTCATCATCCCATGCAGTGTTCCTGCAGGGACCAGAAGAGAACAGACATTGCTTTTACTTCTGATGGTTAGAAGTTATCCTTTCTAACTTCTTTCTTTAACTATGGATAGCTGCTTTATTTGGTCCCACTGAGGATGGGATGAAGGATGCTGGAATGATGGACTCTCCTCTTTCTGTGCAGCTACTCCTCTGTGGTTTCTGCATAAGATGCATGTTATGAGCTGGATGCTTGTGTCACCTCAAAACACAAAGGACTCCCCATGCTATTATGTATCAGAGATAGGGCCTTTTGGGGGTGATTGGTTTGGATGAGGGTGTGAGGATGAAAACTAACATAATTTGCACCATTTAAGAGAAGGAGCTGGGCTGGAGAGATGGATCAGCAGTTAAGAACACTGTTCTTGCAGAAGACCCAGGTTCAAATCCCAGCACTGACGTGGCAGCTAACAACTGTCCAGTAACTCCGGTTCCAGGGGATCTGACAGTCTCTTCTGTCCTCCGTGGGCATTGCTCAACATGGTGCACTTGCCTACATCATGCAGGCAATACACACATACACATAAAATAAAAATAATAAATAAAATATTTTTTAAAAAGAGGAGGAGCCATCAGAGCCACACACCCCTTTGTGTATACCCAGGAGGAGTCACAGCAAGAGAGCTGCCATCTACAAGCCAGAAAAGAATCTTCCAACACCTCAGTCTCAGACTTTAAATCTTCCAGCGCTGTGAAGCCCCTTAGGGTTTTTTTTTTGTTGTTGTTGTTGTTTTGTCTTTTTGAGACAGGGTCTCCCTGTAGTCACAACTTCCCTGGAACTCACTATGTAGACCAACCAGACTGGCCTCGTCTCACAGAGATCCACCTGCTTCTGCCTCCTGAGTGCTGGGATTAAAGGTATGAGCCACCATGCCCAGCGTCCCTTATGGTATTTTGTTCCAGTAGCCTGACTGATCATCCACTTATGTGTAAACCCACTTCTGCATCCAGCACTAATAGTACCTGTGCTTGTGTGTATCCTGTGCTCCTACCTCTGTGTGCTTCTTGATGTGGTTTCTTAAAAGAGCCCTGACTCATTCTGACATTCTGTATATAGAGTAACAGATCCTGGTTGACCTCTCTGGTGCTTTTCAACTGAATTTCTTTCTTTCTTTCTTTCTTTCTTTCTTTCTTTCTTTCTTTCTTTCTTTCTCTCTCTCTCTCTCTCTCTCTCTCTCTCTCTCTCTCTTCCTTCCTTTCTTTTTGAGACAAAGTTGTACTATGCAGTGCAGG
>NW_008337765.1:1290518-1290888 GCF_000622305.1 Nannospalax galili | reverse complement strand
CTCCCTACTTCCCGGACCTGCCCCACTGGCTACCTCTCCTGGCCCGCTCTCCCGCCCTCAGGCCTCTCTGGGGGTAAGTCTACTATGCAGCCCTCCGCGCCTTGACTCTGCCAGCAGCGCTCACCCTTCCATCTCCCCCGCTGTTCTCTACTCCTACCTTGGGCCTTGTGCCATTCCTAGTCTTGGGGCCCCAGACACCTGGGGAGCCACTGCTGATTCCTGACCCTGTTCACCCCCACCGGCTTGGTGCATTCCTTGGGCCCCAAGAGCACTGCCTCCGGACCCGGCCTGCCATCAACTCTCTCTGCTTCCCTGGTCCTGCAACACCCGCCAGCCTCTTTCTGGGGCTGACAGCCTCTTTCTGGGGCTC
>NW_008337765.1:1278263-1285011 GCF_000622305.1 Nannospalax galili | reverse complement strand
GTGGAGATCTTTTTTAAACGTTGGAACCTCATTTAATTTGATGTCTTATAGAGTTTATAATGAGTAAAAGATTATATAAGCGTAATAATTCATCTGTAAACCTAGAAATGTACAGCCAATTTTGAAAGAGATGTACCCTAGCTCAGAAAAATGTTATTGAATAGGTTAATGCTGTTGTAATGAAATGCTTCTTTTAATTAAAAAAAAATCTACAAAAAAAAATAGTAGGTTTTTTCTAATTTTTTAGATAGGGTCTTACTATGTAGCTATGCTGGATAGCTTTAGTGTCAACTTGATACACCTGGGTTGAGGGAGCCTCAGTTGGGGCTGTTGCCTCCATTGGACTAGCCTGTAGCTATGTCTGTGGGGGAATTTTCTTGATTGTTGAGTGGGCTAGAAGGTCCAACCCACTGTGGGTGGTGCCACCCCTGGGCAGGTGGGTCTGTGTTGTATAAGAAAGCAGGCTGAGCAGGGGCCAGGAAGAAAGTCACTAAGTAGCATTCCTCCATGGCCTGTACTCCAGCTCCTGCCTCCAGATTCCTGCCCTGAGTTTCTGCCTTGGGCTCCCTAATGAGCTATGACCTGGGAGATGTAAGCCAAATAAACCCTTTGCTCCCCAGGTTGGCATTGGTCAGAGTATTTTGTCACAGCAATGAAGAAACAAACTAGGACAGTAGCCCTGGCTGGCCTGAAACTCACTATGTAGACCAGACTGTCATCAAACTCACAGAGATCACCTGCCTTTGCCTTCTAAGTGCTGGGATTAAAGGCATGTTCCACTATACCCAGCCAAATAGTACGTTTCTATATTGCTTTATCATATATCCTTAGTTTGTGCTAACTCTCCATCCCACCACATTTTCCTCATTACTTCCATCCCATCCTTAACCTTTCCATGCCTGATATCACCTACATCTACTTTCATGTCACGTGCCTAACATTCTTAGCCAAATTGGAGACAGGACCTGGTTTGGTTATTCTAGTTTGCTTTTTGTTGTTGTGATTAATACCATGACCAAAAACAGCTTGGGGAGGAAAGGGTTTATTTCATCTTACAGATTACAGCCCATCATTGAGGGCAGGAATTCAAACAGGAGCTGAAGCAGAAACCACAGACGAAGGCTACTTACTGGTTTGTTCTCTTGCTTACCCAGCTGGCTTTCTTACACAGCCCAGGCCCACCTGCCTAGGAACAGCACTACCCACAGTAGGCTGGACCTGCCTATATCAATTAGCAATTTAAAAAATTCCTCACAGACATGCCCACAGGCCAATCTGTTGGAAGAAATTCTTCAGTTGAGGCTCCCCTTTCCAAGTATCAAGTTGACAACCAAGATTAGCCAGTACGCTAGTTTACATAGTAAGACAAGCTAAACCCCAAAATGTATTTATAAAAACGCAATGACTTAGCAAGCTAAGGAGGTACTGGTTCTCTTGAAGTGTAAGCCTTCTCACTTACGAGATGAGGTCAGCATTATGCTCAGTTTTCTGATATGTGCCTGGCATTCTCACTTTGAAGTTCTGAAGTCTTGGATCTCCCTTTGGATAAACATGATTTTTGCTAGTATTTAGAAGGAAAATGCTGATGTTAAAACACCATTAGAGGCTAGCTATCTCTCAAGTCCAAGTACCAAAATTCCTTCTCTGTTGCTATCACCCACTAAAGACCAGAGGGCTCCAGAACTAGGCAACCACTGGTGGGCAGAAGTGGGGAGGAGGGCCGGGAATAGAGGATTGAAGCTGTGGTCTGTGCTAACTTGTCCCAGCTGGGGCTGTGTTCGTGCCCTGCTTTCATCCTCTCCTAGGCCGTGTACTCTGCTGAGTCATTAAAATGAAGATGTGTGCAGATATGCAAAGCTGTTGCCATGCCAGCCTTTATGGAGTTAATCCTGTGTGGGATGCGTTCTACTGAGCACTCTCTTACTCCTTTCAGGTTCTCTTCATCCTACTTAGCTTCCTGTTACTGTGATAAAACATTTTGAACAAAACCAACTTGGGGAGAAAAGGAGTCATTTGTCTTTCATGTCCCAATCACAGTTCATCCTTGAGGGAGGCCAGAACAGTGACTCATGGCAAGAACCTGGAGGCTGTAACAGAGGAATAGTGCTTTCTGGCTTCTCCTCTGACCTGTGTTCGGCCTGCTTTCTTACACAACTCAGGACCACATGTCTAGGGACGGCACTGCCCCACAGTGGACTGGCTCCTCCCCCACAACTCAACAACAATCAAGAAACTGCTTCACAGACCATGCCCATAGACCAGTCTGATAGAGGAAATTCCCCAGTTGAGATTCCCTTTTCTTTGATGTGTCAAGTTGACTACTGAAGCCAACCATGACACTCCTTAACCTGGACTCTTAGCCACTTATTGGCACCATTACAGCTGAACCAGTTGTTAATCGGCAGCCAGTAACTCAGGGATTTCGGAGCCCACCTAGTGTTCCCACTCACACATTGCTCTGGCCACAAAGCGGGACATCCTGAGAGGCTACCCTGCCCCCCAACAACGTACTTGAATTCCAAAAGCTCTCAGCTCCAATTCATAGCCTTCCCAAATAGGCTGGATCTAAACCTTGTAAAGGGAAAAGTTATTACGGATTCTCCATGGGAAAATGTCCAGTGCCAGCCTGGCTTTCTAACGTGCTGTTCACCGGCTTCCACGAGACGCCTTCTGTGATGATTGCAACTGATTTTTCAAGCAGTCACAGCAGAAAATACAGATTATTAAATATTTTAGTCTGACACCTCCATCTTTGGCTTTTGTCTTGATGTTCATATGTGCTCATGATTATTGTGGTACTACCCGGTTCCTCACACAGGGCACAAAAAATGGGGTGGGTGCCATGGGGAACTTCACTCTTAGAGTAGTTTGACCTAGAGTAGGCCCCATTTTGTTGTGAGGTGTTCTGATTCCTCTCAGAACTGTTCTCTCACAACTGAACTCTAGTCTTTTCTTATCCACTGTACTCTTCTACCTGACTCAACTACTGCACTCCACTACTCTCTAACAAAGAGCTCCTCTTATTTGTTGAACAGCATATTAAACACAGTATGACAAAGGCATCATCAATCTTTCATAATAGTATCACAAAGGAAAAGTTGTTTTTCTGACCCTGCTGACTCAGAACAGTACACAAAGCCATGGACAGATGAAATCCTCCTGTGCCCATGTTGCTTGCAGCATTTTGTAGGGAGATGTTTTTAATGTTATGATTGTTTTCAACATCATCACTGTCACATCTCACACACACATACATTGTTCTGAGTCAGGGGTATAACTGAGTCGCAAGTAGGGAACATAGTATAGGATTAAAGCTATGTATTCAGCTTAGTGCTAAGAGTTACACTGGAACTCCAAATCATTGTAGAACTGATTACATTGTTTTTTCATAGAAGGACTAATAGTTCTAAATATTCTCAAAACATGATTAACCTGGCAGAAAGACTGTAAGAGCCAGATGGATGACCACAAGGAAACAGTCTTCCAGAGAGCTGGTCATTTATTCTTATGAACTCACAGCAATGGTGACAGCATGCACAAGTCCTGTGCAAGCTCAAATCAGACAAAGTCCCAGCATAGACATGTGGAAGTGGGTAAGAAATCCTAGCCCAACCTGAGGAACTTTTGGCAATTGATGGCTGCTGGGAGGGGGGAAAGACAGTGCCTTACAGGGTTGAGACTCTTGGTGGGCCAGTGAATGGATCTATACTAAATGACATTGGGGGACACAAATCATATTCTATAGGCCATAATATATATATGATAGTTCATTATGTTGGACAGGGGGCAGTGGGGGAATATGTGGAGAAAGGGGTGAATCTAAATGCCATCAAACTATATTGTATGAAAATCACAAAAATTCAATTAAAATGCAAAAAATGATTAACTTGGTTTACAAGGTTATATAAAATTTCAGTTTGTAAAGACTTGTTACAAAGAGTCTTTACCATTAAAGTCACTCCCTCAGATTATTATACAGGTGTAATCACAGCAGCAAAACTCAATTTTTGACTGGGCTGGGGATTGAGCCCAGAACCTCTCAAACACCTGGCCAGTGCTCTGCTATTGAGTCACACCCCAACCCTAAAACTAAACCTGGAGCTCACTTTTTTTTTGTCTAGGCTGGCAGCCAACAAGCCTCAGCCATCCTGTCTCTTCTCTCCTCAGTGCTGGGGTTACAAGTGGATATTGGACTATGCCTGGCCATTATGTGGATGCTAAGCACAGCAAGTGCTTTTAATCACCAAGCCATTTTCTAGCCCCAAGTTCATTTTAAGATATTTTTACATGTGACATTACAAGTATTTTCTCAAATTACAATGTGATTGTCAAGATTATTATGTTAAAGATGGGTAAGTGGTGCAAACCTATAATCCTAGCACTTGAGATAGAGGCAGGAGGATCAGGAGTTCAAGGTCAGCCTGAAATTCATAGTAAGTTTAAGACTAGACTGGATTATATGAGACTGTTTGAGCCCACTTTGATGAGCTCTAATAGACATGGGATCCAATCCTATAAATTTTCCGAACAGGTGTCAAATAACTAGACAAAGTTCTCCTCATGGCTGAATTTGTAGTCCTGGAGAGGGACTTTCCATAACCCGTAGAACTTCACTACAGCCGAGATCACATCTTCACCGAGCCACTTTGATTTTGCTTGTTTTACTGCCCTTTCCTTGTGGGAAGTTCAATCCCCAGGACACTCCCAGCTTTCCCATCAAGGTTCTGAAGCTGCAAATACAAAAGTAGGGCAGTGAGTACAAATTGTTGGTTTTAAGAACATACCCAGTCCATTACATCCCAGAATAAGACCACTCATTTCCCAGAAACATCACTTAATGATCTTAAAGTGACATTTGTTTATTTATGACGACAGTTTTAAAAATTGGGTCACCTTTCCCATGGCCTGAATTAGTGGTCCTCTGGTCCTCACACTTCGCCATGTCCTCTTCCAAGCTGGAAAAGTAATCAAGAAAACTTAGGGGCTTGGAAACATTACATATTCGCAGTACTTGCCTGTTGCTAAGGCTTTTTTTTTCCTTTAATTCTCTAGAACACAGTATTATCCCATGCTTGACTTGCTGGGGGCAATTTAGCAACAGGATTTACCTAACAGAGCAGTTTTCGTTTGATCTAATTTTAGGTAATTACCTCCCTTTTCAAAGCTTGCTTCTCTAGTGCTGCTGCTGGTGCTGGTTTATCCTGCAGCACCATTTACCCCCAGGATCCACAACTCTTAAGGCATGAAAAAGAACAGCTCAATTTCCTTTATCTAACATCAAGCGTGCAATATAAGTCAACATGTAAAATAAGGAATTCAATATCAGTCATAAAAGCCTGCCCAGAAACAGGTGGAGAATGGGGGGAAAACCAGAATATCTTGTCAATAAAAGATTTCATAAAAGCAAGCAAACACTGGCTTGCCGATAGCATGAGGACAGTAGAGAGACTTGAAACTTCCGAGAGTGGTTCCTGTGTGGGGCCTGGCTACTCTGGTTCCTGTGTGGGGCCTGGCTACTCTGTACTGTAGGCACTTGTGTTCAAAGAAATGGACTTTCTTGAAAAAGCATCCTTTAAACATAGTATATTGAAGGAGGCTTGCAGTCTAATATACTGTTAAATATCATAGCTGTTGTTTGTTGTTCACTTAACATTGAATGATCCCACTCATGACTGCTGAAAAAAAATGAAGTGCTTTCTGAAAATTCCCTTCTTTATTGATCACATTGATCATTTTTGGTAATTGTAGTATCATCTCCATATCAACATTAAGATTCATTTTTGTCAGGTAGGTAAAGATCATGTTTTTGTTTTTGTTTTTTGAGACAGAGTCTCCCTGTAGCCCCAGCTAGACTGGAACTTGAGGCCTCGACCTCACAGAGCTCTGTCTGCCTCTGGGACAAGTGCTGGCATTAAAGGCACGTGCCACCATGTTGGGCCAAGATTATTTTTCATGTGGCAAAAAAAAAGAAGAAGAAGTAGTCAACCCAAACAGTGATAACTGTCCATCTTATCTGTCAAGTAGATGTGGTCAGAGCTGGACCAGACAGGAGTCTGGTGTTGAAGGAGCCACAATCTACATGTGATGAACAGCCTCCCTTGATTTGGGGCTGATCAATTCTCACCTCCCTGCAACCGTGGATAATGAAGAGGGACCTGATGGATTCTGACCGGTTAAATTGTTTTTCCATCCCCATCTTCCAATTCTGTTTCTACATCTTCGTTCTTCCCCTAGTTCTTCCACCTGCCACTCCTCCTCACTCTCTGTTACTATGCTGGAGCTCATGGGAATCCAGGCTGTGGAGTACTGGGAAGCCTTGGGACTGAGGTGTGCCCTGAGAGCTCAATCCTGGTACCAGTCAGTGGCAGCATGCTAAGGACTGGCGTGAGGCAAGTGCAGGCTCCTTCTGGGTCTACATTTCATCCCCATGTGCCCTTTTTGAGCATGTGAGCCCTGGCCTGGTTGTTCCTCTGGATAGCCTTCTGTGGTACCCTCTTGGGAAGTGGCATAAGGACTGCTTGTTCTCAAATTATTGAAAATTTCCCTTTTTTAGACTGTATTTGTCAACTTTATTTACATGTATGGGTGCATGTTTGTGGGTGTGAGTGTGCCAGGACCGCCATGTGTGTGGAGGTCAGAGAACAGCTTGCCAGAGTTAGTTCTCTCCTTCCACCATGTGAGTTGCTAGGATAGAACTGTCATCAGGTTTGACAGCAAGTGCTTTTACTCTCTGAGTCAGCTCATCAAC
>NW_008337765.1:1262700-1277542 GCF_000622305.1 Nannospalax galili | reverse complement strand
CTGAAACCTTATTTTATTTAAAATATTTTATTTTATTATTTTTATTTTATGTGTATGAGTGTATTTCCTCTGTGTATGTAAGTGCATTTGTGTCATGCAATGCCTGAGGAGGTCAGAAAAGAGTGTTGGAGCCCCTGGAACCAGAGTTATAGATTTTTGTTAGCTGCCACATGGGTGCTGTGAACCAAACCTGGGTCCCCTGCAAGAGCAACCAGTGCTGTTAACTCCTGAGCTATGTCTCCAGCTCCACATTACAGTTTCTCTCTTATTAACATTTACACTAGTGTGCCACATCTGTTATAGTGGGTGAACTAGTATTTACACTTCTTGTTAAAGTCATCATTTACATTAGGGCTCACTTTGCATTGTGCACTGTGTTTTAGCAGAAGGATAAGGAAAGACCATCATTAAAGCATCAGATAGGATGGTTTCTGCTGTGTTCCCCCCATTCATCCTTCCATATTGCATGAACTCCTGGCAACTGCTGAGTATGCTATTCTTACCATAATTCTGCCTTTTCCCAAATGCCTTACAGTTGAAATCATTCAAGGTGTAGCCTTCTCAGATTGGCTTCTATATTAACTACTTTTCTGTTGCTGTGATAAAACACCAAGACCAAGGCAACTTATGGAAGGAAGAGTTCATTGGGATTACAGTTCCAGAGGGTTAGATTCCATCATGGTGGGGGAGACTTGGTAGGGGCAGCTGGAGCAGAAAGCTGAGAGCTCACATCTTGAAGCATGTGCAGGAAGCAGAGAGAGCCAAACAGGAAGTGGGGCAAGGCTACAAACTCTGAAAGCCCATCCCAAAACAGCACCAACAACTAGGCACAAAGTATTCAAGTAGTGGGGACATTCCTCAATCAAACCACCATAACTTCTTTCACTTAGCTTCTTTTCACTTGCATTTAAGTTTCCTCTGTCTTTTCAGGACTTGATAAATCATTTCTCTTTATTGCTAAATAATATTCCTTTCTACAGATGGCCACAGTTTGTTCATCCATTCACCTGTTATAGGACATTTTGGCTGCTTCTATGTTTTGGAAGCTATTAATGAAGCTTCTATAATTTTTAAATATTTATTATTTTATCTTATGTGTATGAGTGTTTTGTCTATATGTATATAAGTATACCCATGTCATGCAGTGATCTCGGAGGCCAAAAGATGATATCAGATCCCCTGGAACTGGAGTTACAGATGGTTGTTAGCCTCCATGTGGGTGCTGGGAACCTAACTGGGTCCTCTGCAAGTGCAGCTAGTGATCTTAATCACTGACCCATCTCTGGGGTTTTATAAAATGAGTTTGTACTACCTTATATATTTGTTGAGTCCTGGAGGCCTTGCAGTTTGTACTTGTCTGTATTTGTGACCCATCTATATGGTAGGCCTTGTAACTACATTGAAATTTTTAAGAAATTTTAGGCTGCCTTCTACCTAACTTCCTAACAGAGTTCCTCATACACAGAATGCCATGCTTGGTACCACACAACTTAAAGTCACATTATGACTATGATATGGTCACATTGATGGTGCTATGCTCAGGAGTCCCTCCTACAGCAAGAAGCAGTTGTGAAGATGGCCTGGTATGAGACCGCTACCCACCAGAGACAAGGCAGCATATCTTTTGTTTGATTTCTAAGGAAAATGACCCCCTTCTTCTGAGACACATTCTTGTGACCATGTGGTTCATGTTTGGAAAGAATCATGACTGGCATCATCACTGGGTGGGGCTATGAGACCATGTCAGATCAGTCACAGCCCTTCCCTCTACAGGTTGACCCCATTCTTTTAATAAATGACTTGGTTGGACATGGTGGCTCAGGCCTGTAATCTTAGCACTTGGGAGGTGTCCTAGTTTGTTTCTTCATTGCTGTAACAAAACACTCTGACCACCACCAACTTGGGGAGGAAAGGGTTTATTTATCTTATATCTTCCAGGTCACAGTTCATCAGGGAGATCAAGGTAGGAATTCAGGGCAGGAACCTGGAGACAGGAGCTGGAGCACAGGCCATGGAGGAACACTGCTTACAGGCTTGTCTCCCTGGCCCCTGCTCACCCTGCTTTCTTAGGCAACACAGGCCCACCTGCCCAGAGGTGGCAACACCCACAGTGGGCTAGGCCCTCCCACATCACTCGACAGTCAAGAAGATGCCCCATGGACATGGCCACAGGCCAGTCTAATGAAGGCAATTTCCCAGTTGAGGCTCCCTCAACCCAGGTGTGTCAAGTTGTCACTTAAAGCTATCCAGCAGAGGACCAGAAATTCAAGGTTAGCCTTGGCTACATAGTGAATTTGAGACTAGCCCAGGCTACATGAAACCCTGGCTCAAAAGACTAAAGATGAATAAATAAGTAAATAAATAAATGAGGGTTTCCCTCCTCAAGTAACAAAAGTCTTTCTATTGCCTATTATCAAAGAACACATACTTGCTACCTCTCCCACTCTCTGACACCTCCACTTTGAGTCTCCCCACCACACAATTCCAGAGCTCACTGCTTGTATCATATTCTAGAAAGCTGTGAATGGTGTCTTTGATGTTGTGCAAGTTACAACCTTGACGTGTTACAACCTTGACGTATTCACTGCTGCTAGCATTCCTTTTCTTTGTTTTAGTTTTTAATTCATTATTACAGTGTGTGCATGATGGAGGGGGGCATGCCACAACATCTGTGTGGAGGTCAGAGGACAACTTCATGGAGCTGGTTCTCTCCTTCCACCTTTGCTTCGTTCTGGAGATCAAACTCAGATCATCAGGTGTGTACAGCAAGTGCTTTACCCACTGTGTTGTCACTTCTGCTCCTAGACTTGTCTTTTGAAGGAACAAAATAAATGTGCTACTTCCTTTCTTGAGAACATTTAAATGGCTCTCTCTTATGGTTTAGTTATAAAATAACCCCAAAGGCTTGCTCCCTAGTGGGTAGTGGTATTAAGATGTGATTGGATTAAGAAGATTCTGACCTAATCAATAGGTTAATCCATTGATGGACTCATAATTTATTTTTTTCTTTACTGAAAGGTGGTTGAAATGAGGAAGTGGGGCTTGGGATATACCTAACCCCAGTCATGCCTTCTGATTCTCTTTGCTTCCTAGCCACTATGGAACGAGCAGCCTTATTCTATCATGCAATCCCAGCCGTAATGTTCTGTCTCAACACAAGCTCACAGGCATGAGACCATGAACTGAAGCCTTTGAAACTGTGAGCCAAAGTAAAATTGTCTTCCCTTAAGTCATTTCTCCCAGGTGGTTCATCACAGTAATAAAAAGCTGGTGTACTATTGGGATAGACAGTAGCATCCAATCTGGCTTATAGACATACCACAATCTCTCCACCATCTGCCACATGCTCTTCCCTTCCACACCACCGTGTACCCAAGTCTGGGTCATTCAGAAAACCAAATCCAATCCATTGTGTATCCTTTCCCTTCTAAGCTGCTCTTTCCTTTTTCTCTTTTTGTAAAGATTTAATTTTTTGTGTGTATGTGCGCATAGATGCAGGTGTCCTCTGAGACCAGAAGAACGCATCAGTTATCCTGGAACTGGAGCTTACAGGTGAATGAGAGCTGCCTGACATCAGTACTGGGAATTGAACTCTGATCCTTTGAAAGAGCAGCAAATTCTCTTAACTACTAAGCCATCTCTCCAGCCCCCCTCTTCCCTTTTTCTATCAGCACCTCTTGGTCACTATTTTGCCTACTATGGAAGGCCCTGCTGGTGTTCTACTGTCATTGACTTCCTAGGCTTTCCAGTCAGAATGAGCCACTCTATCGTTGGTTAACCAGTTGTACTTGGTTTGTAAACTTGATTATCATATTTTCCACTGCTTGTCTCTCCTGAAAGTTTTTGCTTGTTTGTTTTTCAGTGCTGGAGATCAATCCCAGGGCCCCACCCACACTAAACAAATGCTGCCTAGCTCCTTCCCCAACACTTTTAATAACCATAACCAAAACTCTCTTTTTTTGTATGAGTGCCCAGAAGACAAAGTAATATCATCTGTGTGGAATCTTCTATAGCTCCCCAGAAAAACCATTGTACTCAATTCATGTTTTCCAGTCAACAGAAAAAGATACCTTTAAAATGGAATGGAAAGCAATCAGGAAACAGAGAGGGGAGGGTCCCAAGTAATCCAAGGAAAATAATTTTTCGAGGCTAGCCTTGCTGTTTCCCAGCATAGAAGTCTCTCTCAAGTTTTGTGCCCACCACTCTACTGGAAGTCCAGGTCTCTACTGCACTTTTATTATGTCAGTACAACATTGAGAACATCCGTATCTCATTCGTATCAAGAAAATCATCTTTAATTTATTATAAGACAGACTCATGCAAGAACCAGGAATGAATTAATAAAATGAATGGGAATGTTGGCAGGCACTTGTAGTGCCAGCACTTGAGAGAATTGAAGCTGGAGGACCATCTGAGCCCAGGAATTAGGGAACAGCTGGGGCAACATAGTAAAACATAATCATCATCATCATCATTTAATAAAAATGTATTTAAGAAAGAATTTTTTCTTAAAGTATATTTTTTTTATCTTTTTGAGACAGGGTCTCCCTACAACCTTAGCTGGCCTGGAACTCACTATATAGACCAGGCAGGCCTCGAACTCACAGATATCCACCTGCCTCTGCATCCTGAGTGCTGGGACTAAAGGCGTGTGCTGCCATACCCAGCATGAAAATAGACCTTTTTCAGCAAATACAGAATGACCCATTTCTGGTCTTAGAATCTCTGTGTGTGCATGTGTATAGTATATATGCACATATGTATGTGTGTGGTGTATGTGTGGTATATGCACATGTGTGTGTATGTATGTCTCAGTATGCTTACATGCAGAACCCAGAGGATGGCATCAGGTATCCTGTTCTGTCACTCTCTGCCTTATTCCCTGAGACAAGGTCTGTCACAGAACCTGGAGCTAGGCTGGCAGCTAGCAAGTCTGAGTAATCCTCATGTCTCTGCTCCTCCTTCCTAGCTCTGGGGTTATAGGCAGATACAACCACACCCTACTTTTTATGAGTTCTGGAGCTTTGAACTCAGGTCTTCACCTTTATGCATCAAGTGCTTTTACCCACTGAGCCATCTCTCTAGACCTGAAACCTTATTTTCTAAGAGACACTGAATATCTATGTAATTTTAGCAATTTACAATATCTTGAATTTTAATAAATGTAAAAATATAATTATGAATATATATTTATGGATACAAACAGTCACATGAATTATTATAGTACTTTTTCTCTTAAAGCATGTCGGGTTTACCCCAAATTAAACCAAGAACAAAGGGTAAAGGGCGTCATTGGAGTTTACATTGAGAAAGTGGGAATTCCACACATTGAGAAGTGGCTATATATTTTTTTTAAGATTTAAAAAAATTTTATTTTTATTTTATGTGTATGCATGTATTACCTGTAGATAAGTGCACCTGTGTTGTGCAATGCCCGCAGAGGTCAGAAGAGGCTGTCGGATCCCTTGGGACTTATAGACAGTTGTTAGCTGCCCTGTGGGTGCTGGGCTTCAAACCTGGGTCTTCTGCCAGAATAACCAGTGTTCTTAACCACTGAGCCATCTCTCCAGCCCAGAGAAGTGCTGGCTATAGGCTATGAGCCATCCTTAACTCCAGTTCCAGGGGAAATCTTAAAGCCCTCTTCTGACTTCCGCGGCATTGCACAACATGGGTGCACTCACATACATGCAGGCAATGCACTCAGACACATAAAATATTAAAAAAAAAAAAAGCAACAGCATTAGTGGCTCCCTCCCTCCATGAGAGGCCATTCATCCCCTCTCCTTCAGCAAACTTTTGTTGCTTTCAGCCTAATATGGGGGCTCATTCTTCTTTTGTACTGAACTGCTGATTGTCATTTCCTACTAAATGACCATTAGGCCGTGTTGTCCTTGAAACGTTTTCATTCTTGATTCTCCAGAAAAACAATTCTTTTATAATAAGAAAAGGACGATAGAAAGGGAGATGAGCTGGGCAAGAGGAGGGAAGGAAGGGAGACAGGAAAGGGAAGCAAGGAGCAGAATGCCCTCCATTGGTTGTTTATTACCTGTCATTGAACCAGGCTCAGATGCCAGTTTCTCAAAGGAAAAAACTATCTCAGCAGTGACACAACCCAACAGTGTTGGTTAAGGCCGACTCTTGCCTTCTCTGTAGGTGGCATTCCATCATGCACATTAGCCAGCATTTCAGTCACAGTATTCCTCTTGGCGTACCGCAGGCAACTCTTTTATTTTTTAAAAAAAATTATTTTATTTTATTCGGTCTTTTTGAGATAGGGCCTCCCTGTAGCCCCAGCTGGCCTAGAACTCTCTATGTAGAACAGTCTGCCCATGATCTTACAGAGACCTGCCTGCTTCTGCCTCCCAAGTGCTGAAATTAGTGTGTGCCACCACACCCAACTAAAAACATTTTTTTAACATTTACTCTGTGTGTGTGTGTGTGTGTGTGTGTGTGTGTGTGTGTGTGTGTGTGTGTGTGTGTGTGTGTGGCTGTGTGCCTGTGTGGCTGTGTGTTTGTGTACTTTCGGTCAGAGGACAATTTGCAGGAGTCCTTTCTCTCTTTTTATCATGTAGGTTCGGGGATGCAACTCAGGTCATCAACTTTAGTGGTAAGCACCTTCACATGTAGAGCCATTTTATTAACACCACCTATTTTTTTGTCTTCAAATTCTTTGCCAGTTCTATTTATTATTCTGAACCTTTAAAGTCTTCTCTGGTCCCAGACATTGTGATCTTCAGGACTCAAGCCATAACCTCAGTGTGCCTTGGCACATCAAGGAGTCCTCTAAAACCTTCCCAGACATGCCTGCTCGTCCTTCCACCATCTCTTCTCTGCCTCACTGTGCACTTCCTTGTGGACTTTGTCACACTGGCATCATTATCCTGTTTGGCTTCCTTAAGGACACGAGCCACGTCTTCACCTCACCCTCTGTTCCCAAGGGGCCTGAGCTCAGTCTTTTCCCTTTTTTTTCTACCCAGTCTGCCTTTGGTGGGCTCACAGGTTGAGGAAGATTCTTTCTCAGAAGGCCTCGAGTGGCCTCTCCTGATCCTTCACCAGAAATCTGGACTCTGATCTGGGTGGGGATTATTCTGAACCTGTGTCCTACCTGCTGGGGTCCCAAGCTGGCTCTATGTCTCCAGGTTCTCTGCAGGCTCCTTTTCTGATTTTGGGATGTTTCTACTTCATATTCACTTACCAGGAAAGACAGGCTACCTAAGAACTGCTTAGGTGCCACTGGACCATCAAACCCAACTGTGTTGTTTCTTCTCTGATCTGGGTGGGGATTATTCTGAACCTGTGTCCTACCTGCTGGGGTCCCAAGCTGGCTCTATGTCTCCAGGTTCTCTGCAGGCTCCTTTTCTGATTTTGGGATGTTTCTACTTCATATTCACTTACCAGGAAAGACAGGCTACCTAAGAACTGCTTAGGTGCCACTGGACCATCAAACCCAACTGTGTTGTTTCTTTTTTTGTGTTGTGGCTTTTTTTTTTTTTATTTTTGAGACACTATGTAGCCATGGTTGGCCTGAAACTCACTTTGAAGATCAGGCCTCAAACTTACAGAGATTCGCCTGCTTCTGCCTCCATAGTGCTGGGATTAAAGGTGGGCACCACCACATCTGGTTATTTGTCATCATAGTTCTTTTCCCAACTCTCAAGCTACCTTGCCCGTTCCATGCTCTGAACGACCAGTACTATGCTTTGCCTGAGATCACATCCTTATTCAGTGTTTTCTCTTCCCTGTCTGGCTCCCTCACAAGTTTTTTCTTAAGGACAGTCTCTCAATAAATCTCATGCACCTGCATCCCTGGGACCCCACTTAAGGCAACTGGCATGCTATGGCTTGAACATCCCCTCTAAAACAAATGAGAACAAATGGCTTTTGTAACAGTATTAAGATGTGGGACTTAAGATGTGATTAGGTCACAAGGGCTCTGTCCACAAGAATGGATGAAGGCCTTTTTGGCAGGAGTGGGTTTGGTATCTGGGAAGTGGGCCCCAGCCTTCCTCTCCTGTCTTGTGTTTTCTTACCCTACTACCCATCATGTTATTACAGAGCATCAAGACCTTTCACAACAGGTACCTGAGACCTGTTCTGGACCTCCCATTCTCCAGTACAGTAAGCCAAATAAACTGTTGTTTATAAATTACCCAGGCTGGTAGAATGCAACAGAAAAGGTACCAAGACAGCTCACTTCCTCAGGTGTTGTTTGCCCCTCAAGACTTCCATAAGCTGGAGTTGAAGAGATGGCTCAGCAATTAGGAGCACTGGCTCTTGAAGAGGACCCAAGTTTGGTTCCCAGCACTCACATGGTGACTAACAACCATCCGTAACTCCAGTTTCTGGGGATCCAATGCACTCTTCTGGCCTCTGGGCATTGCATGATACACGTGCACTTACATACATGCATGCAAAAAAGGCAAACACATAAAAAATAAGTTAATTTTTTAAAATATGAAATTTGCAAAAATTCAATTAAAATGGAAAAAGAAAATTTTCTAATTAAAAAAATATCTTAAAAAAGACTTCCATAATCAAGGAAGAACTCAGTCTTCAGAACTCCTGCTGTTATAAAATAATGAAGTGGTGCGTTTATCCATAATTCTTCCAAAGAGGAAGAATCAAAAGACTTAAGACTGGTTTAAGTTAATGAATTGTTAATTTGTTTGTTTTTTGCAGTACTGGAACTGAACCTAGGGAGTCATGCACACTAGGCAAGTGCTCTTCCCCTGAGCTATATCTCTAGCCCTTAAATTAAATTTTAATTTTAATTTTCAACTTATTATTAGTCTGTGTGTATGTGTGCACATGTGTACCATGGTGTGCAATGAGGTCAGAGGACAACTTGCAGAAATTGGTTCTCTCTTTCTACCATGTGGGTCCTAGGGATTGAACTCAGGTCATTAGTTTTGGTGGTGGCAAGCACCTTTACCCACTGAGCATATCCCCAGCTCCCCTTAAATTAATTTTAAGTGTCCCCGTTAACATAAGTTCTTCAAACTAGGCTGGCAAGATGACTCAGCAGGTAAAAGTGCCTGCCACAAGCCTGGGTTGATCACTAGAACCCATGTGGTAGAAGGAGAGGACTGACTCTGACCTCCACATGTGCCATGGCATATGTACCTCCCCACGCACACATACATACACATAGACATATAGAGACAGATAGGTGTAATTTTTTTTCAATTAAAACACCTGTAAGAATTATAGGTAAATTTAGAGCCCTCCTGCCTCCAATCTTAACCATTTTCACTAAGCTAATGTGTCTCCTTCCACAGTACTTCCTGTGTATTTACACACGTAGCTGTGGAATCTCAGTACACAGAATTGTTTGGTTTCATTTTGAGTTTCAGAACTGTTAGTGGGAGTCAATGGTAAACCCCTCTTAGACATTCTACGTGCCTCTCCTGGCCTCATGGAATATCCTTGTCCTGTTGGGGCACAGTTCTCAAAGGCAGACCAACTGCTCACCACCACCAGACTGTCAAACCAATGGAAACTAACGGTAGTTCTGCCAGAAGCAACATTGGCCTGTTCGATGTCTGTAGCCTCCCTTCCTTCTGGTGGTCCTGACAGGAGCAAGTAAAGGTGGTTGGAACCCCGAAGAGTGTGTAGAATCAAGGGGAGCATGCCTCAGGATAGATCTGCCATTAGAATCTCAGCTTTTGATCATAAATGCTGCAAGTAACAGCAAAGCAGGCCACATGTGTTTGGCTTCAGTCTCTCTAGATCTGTTAATAAAACCGTTTTGAGACTTGCTTCTAACAGAAGGTTGATTTCTCTCATAAAAAGAAATCAAACAGGCCAGTGCCACTGGGACCCCTGGCATCCTCCTAATGTTTAATGCTTGATGAGTATCAAGACATGGGTGGTAGGGAGAGTAGATACTTAGTCTTCAAATCACATCATCATGTCTGCATTTTTTTTCAGTCTCATAAGGAATTCTATGGCTGCAAACCAAGAAGTAAAAGTTGGTGGTTAATGGATGCTAATGGAAAACCTAATAGTACAGCCAAGGGCTGACACTCTCTAAGCTCTGGCACGTGATAGTGCACAAAAACTTAAAGAGATGATACCTTTGTGGTTCTTAGAATTATAAAAGAAACAATCTCCTCAAAAGAGACTTTTGCAATCACATGCTGACACTCTACTGTCTCTGAAAGATGGAACTGATAAGAAAAAAATTCCAGGCATCTCTTTCCTATAGTAAAATATGTTTGTGTATGTGCATATGCATATAGACAGGCATATTTGCTAGTTATATAAAATGTCTTTATAAGACATCTGTCCGTTATTTTCCAGAGGAGAAGAAATCACCTGTATTTGACTACACAGAAATAACCATCAGGGCCAGGGGTGTAGCTCAGTGGTAGAGCACTAGCCTAACATGTTCAAGGCCCTGGATATGGTCCCCAGCAGAGCCAAAAACAAACAAAACCAAACAAACAAACCCACTGTGACTATTTTATTTTTGTGCATGTGACCTTCCATTCTTTTTTCTATATTTATATTTTTTTCAACTTTTTTTGAGTAGACAAAATATAGAGCCATTTATCACTAAAGATACATTTTTTCCAAAAGCAAGAGAATTGCTGTCACTTTTTTTTTTTTTTTGGTCTTTTTGAGACAGGGTCTCCCTGTAGCCCCAGCTGGCCTGGAACTCACTATGTAGGCCAGGCTGGCCTCGAACTCATAGAGATCCACCTGCCTCTGCCTCCCAAGCACTGGGACCACGCCTGGTGCTGTCATTTTTTAAGATGAGGTTTTTTCCTTTTGCTTTTTTTTTTTCCATTCTTTTTTTTTTTTTTTTAAGACAGATCTAACTCTGGAAAGCTGCTATCTTGAAGGAGTAGATCCTCTGTTCCCTGGAGAAGGGACTGGAAGAACTTCAGTCAGACAGCCCCCTCATTGGGCTCAGGCTCTGAGTTGCTGTGCGATCCAATAGAGCTCCATTGTGCCCCTTGCATCTTCCACCAAGTTGTGTCCAGACCAGTTGTTCCTGCAAACTTCACTGGATCTGTTCTCTTGCCTTGGGGACTACCATTCATCCCTGTCTTCAGGATGCTGCCCTTTTTTTTTTTTTTTTTTTTTTTTTTTTTTTTTTTTTTTTTTTTTTTTTTTTACAGGGTCTCCAGTAGTCCAGGTCAGCCTCAAACTTGCTATGTAACTGAGAATGACCTTATTTCCTGACCTTTCAGGGATGGATGCTCTTATGCAGTAAGTGCTCACTCAGCACTCACAGGGACACTTGCTTGCAGTGATCCAGCTTGGCCTCATTCCACAGCAGCCTGTCTGTGGATGTGTCGTAGATAGTGTAACCACTCATATCTTCCTTCAAAGTGTTGAAGTCATGCTTCAGGTCATGGCCCACTGGCAGCTTGCCTTTCAGGAGCTGCAGGATCTGTTCAGGAAGACACATGCTCTGTACACGTCCACCCTGGATGCTCCAGTGGCCCTACCCCATTACAGTCAATGGGGCTGACAGGAAGCATCTTCTCCTGGACTTGTTATACGACCATGAGCAAATCAGCCTCCCTCACTGGACTACAAACATACTATCTACAAAGAGAGGCCCAGATCACCCCTGGGCCCAAGTCCATAAGGAGCCCTACCATGGACTGCTCCCTTGACTCAGATGGGAAGGGCAGTGGTTGGGCCCTGCTCAGAAACCCTGCTGTGGCAGGCAGAATGATAACCTGCCAAAGCTGTCCATGCCCCTCTGAGGAGAACCTGTGAACATGTACCTGGCCAGGGGTGGGGAGTGGGGTGCCTAATGTGCAGGTGGAACTTAAATTGTTTTTTTTTTTTTTGTCTTTTTGAGACAGGGTCTCCCTGTAGCCCCAGCTGTCCTGGAACTCACTATGTAGACCAGGCTGGCCTTGAACTCAGAGATCCGCCTGCCTCTACCTCCCAAGTGCTGGGATTAAAGGCGTGCGCCACCACGCCCGGCTGGAACTTAAATTGTTAACCAGCTGACCTGAAAATAGGAAAATGTCAGGCTAGAGTTGTAGCTCAGTGGGAAAACTCTTAAGGTTCAATACTAAGCATGCAGGGAGGTGGAGGGGGCGGCAGAGAAAGAAATTTCCAAGGTGGAGCCCCTACAAAGGGCTGTTATTTATAGAGGTCAGTGATTCCTTGTGAGAACTTGCAGGCTATTGGCAGCTATAAATATGGAGGAAGGGGGCTGGAGAGATGGCTTAGTGGTTAAGAACACTGGTTGTTCTTGCAGAAGACCCAGGTTTGAATCTCAGCACCCACATGGCAGCTAACAACAGTCGGTAACTCCAGTCCCAGGGGATCAAACAGCTTCTTCTGACCTCCACAGGCATTGCACGACACGGGTGCACTTACCTATATGCAGGCAATACACAAATATACATAAAATTATAAATAAATAAATAAGAAAGAAGAAAGAAAGAAGAAAGAAAGAAAGAAAGAAAGAAAGAAAGAAAGAAAGAAAGAAAGAAAGGGAAAATATAAATATGGAGGAAGAGCCTATAGAGGCTGGAAAGGGAGCCTGAGGAACCAGCTTTGCAGACTCCTTTAGTCTCACGAGGCCCAGGTCAGATTTTTGAGCTTCAGAACTTTAAGATGATAAACACATAATTGTTTTAAAACATTAAATTGATGGCCTAACTCAGCTAGGAGGGAGGGCTGGATTTAACTGAATTTTACAAAGAAGAAAAATGGAAACACAAAGGAGTGAAATAATTTACCCAAAGTGTCTCTGAATCAGGGCCTAGGTGTAGCTTAGTTGATAGAGTGCTTGCCTAGCATACATGACACCCTGAGTTCTATTCCCAGTACCACATAAACCTGATTGCTTCTTTTGCTGTACAGAAGCTTTTTTAGTTTAATGAGGTCCCATTTGTTGACTGCCAGTATTTTCTTCTAATAGTTTCAGGGTTTCCAGTTTCACATTGAGGTCTTTGATCCATTTGGAATTGACTTTTGTGCAAGGTGAAAGATAAGGATCTAGTTTCATTCTTCTACAGGTGGAGATCCAGTTTTACCAGCACCATTTGTTGAAGATGCTGTCTTTCCTCCATTGTGTGTTCTTGGCACCTTTGTCAAATATCAGGTGGCTGAAATTGTGTGTACTCAGGTTTGGGTCTTCAATGTTGTTCCATTGACATATGTGTCTACTGTTGTGCCAGTACCATGCTGTTTTTATGACTATAGCCCTGTAGTATATGTTGAGATCTGGTATAGTAATCCCCCTAGTGTTGCTCTTTGTGCTCAGGTTTGCTTTGGCTCTTCAGGGTCTTTTGTGCTTCCATACAAATTTAAGGATTTTTTTTTCTAATTCTGTGGAGTATGTCATGGGGATTTTGATGGGATTTCATTGATTCTATGTATTGCTTTTGGTAGGATGGTCATTTTCACAATATTAATTCTTTCAATCCATAATGGGAGGTCCTTCCATCTTCTGGTGTCTTCCTCGATCTCTTTCTTTAAAGACTGAAAATTTTTGTTGCAGAGATCTTTGAAATCTTCAGTTAGGTTTATTCCAAGAGAATTTGTTTTTTTTTTTTTTGCAGCTATTGTGAATAGAAACATTTCCCTGCACTCTTTCTCCAATTGCTTGTTATTGGTATAAAGAAAGGATACTGATTTTTGTAGATTAATTTTGTAACCTGCCACTTTACTGAAAGTGTTGATCATATCGTCTGCACAAAGGGATAATTTGACCTCTTCTTTTAAAATTAGTACTCCTTTCATTTCCTTCTCTTATCTAATTACTCTAGCAAGAGTTTCAAGAACTATATTGAAAAGTAGTGGAGATAGTAGACATCCTTGTCTGGTTCCTGATTTTAATGTGAATGCTTCCAGTTTTTCTCCATTTAGAATGATGTTGGCTGTGGGTTTGTTGTATATAGCTTTGATTATGTTGAGGTATGTTCCCTCTAGTCCAATCCCCTTAGGAACTTTTATCATGAATGCATGCAGAATTTTGTCAAAAGCCTTTTCTGCATCTATTGAGATGACCATGTGGTTTTTGTCTTTCAGTCTATTTATATGATTGATGACATTTACTGATTTGTGTATATTGAAACATCCCTGCATCTCTGCAATAAAGCCTACTTGATCTTGGTGAATGATCTTTTTGATGTACATTTGTATATGGTTTGCAAGTATTTTGTTGAGAATTTTTGCATCTATGTTCATCAAGGATATGGAACTATAGTTTTCTTTTTTGGTTGTGTCTTTACCTGGTTTGGGTGATGCTGGCTTCATAGAATGGGTTTGGGAGTTCTCCCTCTGTTTCCATCATTTTGAATAAGTTAAGTATTATTAGTCAGAGGTTTACCTTAAATGTCTGGTAGAAATCTGCTGTAAATCTATCTGGGCCTGAGCTTTTTTTTAGTTAGGAGGCTTTGTATTACTGTTTTGATTTCCTTATATGTTATGGGTCTGTTTAAACTGATAATTTCTTCTTGGTTTAACTTTGGTGGGTTCCATGATTTTAGATATCCATCCATTTCTTTTAGGTTTCCAAATTTAGTAGAATATAGGCTTTTAAAGTATTCTCTTAAAATGTTCTGGATCTTTTTCATGTCTGTTGTGCTGTTTCCCCTTTCATCTCTTATTTTGTTGATCTGGATTTGCTCTTTCTTTCTTTTGGTTAACTGGACTAAGGGTCTGTCTATCTTGTTTAGCTATTCAAAGAACCAGCGCTTAGATTCATTGATTCTTTGTATTATTTTCTTTGCTTCTATTTCATTAACTTGTGCTCTGATTTTTGTTATTTCTTCTCTTCTGCTGGGTTTCGGTTTCATTTGTTGTTGCTTTTCAAGTGTCTTAAGTTGTGATGTTAGGTCTTTTACTTGTGTTCTTTCTG
>NW_008337765.1:1248507-1262682 GCF_000622305.1 Nannospalax galili | reverse complement strand
GATTAAAGGCATGCACCACCACGCCTGGCTTTTGATTTTTTAATATAGGCATTTAGAGCTATAAACTTCCCTCTTAGGACTGCATTTAAAGCGTCCCAGAGGGTTTATTGTGCTGTATTGTCCTTTTCATTTAATTCCAGGAATTCTTTATTTCTTTCTTAATTTGACCCATTCATCATTAGGAGTGTGTTGTTTAATCTCCATGAGTTTGTGTAGTGACTAGAGCTTCTTCCAGTGTTGATTTTGAGCTTTATTGTACTGTGGTCTTATAGAATGCACAGAATTATTTCAATATTTTTGTATTTGTTGATGTTTGTTTTGTGCCCCAGTATGGGGTCAATTTTTGAGGAAGTTCCACGGGGTGCTGAATAGAAAGTGTATTCTTTGGTGCTTCGGTGGAATATTTGGAAGATGTCTGTTAGGTCCATTTGATGTATGTATTATTTAGTTCAGATGTCTGTTTATTCTTTGTCCAGGTGACATGTCTAATGGAGACAGTGGGGTATTGAAGTTCCCTACTATTATTGAGTTGGGATTTACCTGTGTCTTAAAGTCCTGTAGTGTTGTTTTTATGAATTTGGATGCACAAGAGTTTGGTGCATATATGTTCAAGATTGCAATATCTTCTTGGTTAATTGTTCCTTTGATCAGAATGAAGCAACCCTCTTTATCTCTTCTGATTAGTTTTACTTTGAAATCTATTTTGTCAGATATTAGAATTACAACCCCTGCTTGTTTCTTAATGCCATTTGCTTGGAATAATCTTTTCCATCCTTTTACCTTAAGGTAGTGCCTGTCCTTGAAGGTGAGATGGGTTTCTTGTAGACAACAGAAAGATGGATTTTGTTTCTTAATCCATTCAACCTTCCTGTGTCTTCTGACTGGGGAGTTTAGTCCATTGATATTTAATGTTATTATTGAAAGATGTTTAGTGGTTGCCATCATTTTGATTATTGTTTCCATTCTTTGCCTAATCTTGTGTTTCCACAATTATACCTTTATTTAGTTTCTTTCATTGCTCCTGGGGTATAGTTGTTCCTTTCTCCACTCTTTGTATTGCTTCAAGTATTCTTTGAAGGGCTGTTTGTTTTTTTTGTTTTGTTTTGTTTTTGTACATGTATTCTTTCAGACTATTCATGTTGTGGAAGATTTTTCTTTCCCCCTCAACTATAATAGACATTTTTGCCGAGTAAAGTATTCTGGGCTGGCATCTATGGTCATTTAGAACTGGAAATACCTTGGTCCAGGCTCTTCTGGGTTTCAGAGTTTGCATTGATCAGTCAGCTGTAATTCTGATGGGCTTTCCTCTGTATGTGATTTGTTTTTCTTTTGCTGCTTTCAGTATTGTCTCTTCTGTACATTTGGTGTTTTTACTGATATGTCCTGGGGAGTTTCTTTTCTGATCCTGTCTATTTGGTGTTCTATGTGCTTCCTGTATTTGTATGGGGATGTCTTTCCTTAATTTTTGGAAATTCTCTTCTACAATCCTGTTTAAGATCTGGTCAATACCATTAATCTGAGATTCTTCTCCTTCCTCTATTCCTATGATCCATAGATTTGGTCTTTTCTTGGTGTCTCACATCTCCTGCATATTCCATTCCTGTGTTTTTAAATTTTTTTAATAGTCTTTCCTTGAGTGGTCCAATTCTTTGGCTTTATCCTTCAGTGTTGATATTCGGTTTTCCATTTCATTCATTCTAGCGGTGAGGCGTTCCCCTATGGTTTCAAGTTGGCATATTGAGTTTTTCACATCCTTCTTCATTTCAACCTGAGTTTTCTTCACTGTTTCTCTTTTGTGAATTCATTCAGAAGTTTATTCCTATCTTCTTTTAGTCCTTTGGTTTGTTTGTGTGTTCGTTAAATTCATTGAATTCCTTGATCATGCTTATGCCTGTTCTTTTAAATTCTGTGTCCTGGGTTATTTCTAGGGGATTCTCCTTGTAGAACTCTTCTACAAGGAGACTGGTGGAGTTTGGTGGGGACATAGTGTGTTGGCTTTCCATTATTTTTTCATTGTGATTTTGGCATGTGAATTTCTTTTGTTGTTTGTGGCTCTGATATGAAAATCAAGTTTTCTTTTGTTGAGTTGAGGTTTGCTTCTGTTTATATTATTGGTATGCCTTAGTTGTTTTCTTATTGGGTTTGTAGAGCTAGTTGATCTAGGTTTCCGGTTCTCTCAGATTTTATTTTGGAGGGAACTGATGGCTTCAGATCAGCTACTCAGGAGCTCCCACAGAAACCAGGCTCCACTCAGGTACACTCAGGCTTCCTTCTAATGTTTGGACCCCTACTAGCAGGTACTCAGAGCACAATTTGGGAAGTTCCCTAAGGAGAGGCCCAATTTTGGCACTGTCAGTGGTCTGCTGAGCTCTCAGCCCCTACACTAGACAGAGGCCAGATCAGATGCTCTCAGGCTGTCTGCTGTGTTCTCAGCTTCTAAGCTAGACGGAATCCAGAACAGCCACTCTCAGGTTGTCTGCCAAGGTCTCTTTTTTCAACTTTTAAAATGTTTTTTGTTTGTTTGTTTTTTCTTGAGACAGAGTTTATTTTTTAAATATTTTATCTATTATTTTTGTTTTATGTGTATGAGTGAGTGTATTGCTTGCATCTGTGTAAGTGCACCCATGGTGTGCAATGCCTGAGGTGGTCAGAAGAGGGTATCAGATCCCCTGGAAATGGAGTTACAAACATGTGTAATTCATCATGTGGGTGCTGTGAACTGAACCCAGGTCCTCTGCAAGAGCAATCAGTGCTCCTAACTGCTGAGCTGTCTCTCCAGTCCCCAGAGTTTCTTTATATAGCCTAGGCTGCTCTTGAACTCATGATCTTGCCTCAACCTCCTCAGTGCTGGGATTAAAGGATTATACCACCATCATGCCCATCTTAAAGTCTTTGTCTGAGTCTTCACACACACATGGTATTTTGCTTACCCAAATCAGCCTTCGTAACAGCACTATTCTCTCCATCTCCAACAATAAAAATTCCCTCTAATAAATATCCCTTTTAGTCATATCTATTGCTAGTACCTATTGATCTGTTCTCTGGTCACTACAGTTTTATATTATCAAAATGTCATATAAATGGGAGTATATAACCTTCTGGATTTCACCCTTTTCTGTTGGAATGACTTTTATAAAATGGACATAATCTGGACTAATGACTTTTTGTTTGTTTGGTATTTTGTTTTTGTTTTTTGTTTTGTTTTTGGTCTTTTTGAGACAGGGTCTTCCTGTAGCCCCAGCTGGCCTGGAACTTGCTATGTAGACTAGTCTGGCCTTGAATTCACAGAGATCCACCTGCCTCTGCCTCCCAAGTGCTGGGACTGAAGGCTTGTGCCACCACTCCCGGCTCGGACTAATGACTTTTCATTAACGTTGGCAAACTCACTGAATCATGTGCTCTTGTGACTTGGGCACCTGATCTTGTTTCCTGGGAATCTCAATTTGCTACCTCACCCCAAGAAACAGAATGAATGTGGGTATGCTTGAGAATTAACAAATCAAAAGCACTGAAACGTAGCACATGCATCTTCTTTGAAAACAAGGAAGATGGAGAAATATTGCTTGACTTTGTGTGTATGAGATGTTTTAGGCTTGGGGAGGGAAGGGTAAGATTGTCTGATAAGGGTGGATCTGAGCTTGTACTTACACAATTGAAGCTGGAGATACAATTTTGAATAAAATCATGTGTGAGGCCTGACTCAAGGACACAGTTCTAAGAGACTTCTGGGGGAACAGGTGTTTGGGCCTACTCTTAAAAACTAAAGTTAAGAGTCAGGCTATTTTTATTTCAGGTAATTATAATGTGGCATGGTCATGCCTCACTTGTCCACAGTGTATATGTGACTCTGCCAAGCTCTGGTGTATAGCCATGGTTTTCTCCTTTTTGTTGTAGAGCAATATAGCATTATATGCACATACTATAGTTTATTTACAGGGTGAAAGATATTTAGATTGTTTCTTGTTTGGATGATTATGAAAAAAGCTGATACAAATATTTGTGTGTAAGTTTTCATGCCCACGTTTTAGTTTCTCTGGGGTTTGAATATCTATGAGTACGATTACTGGGTCATATAATAAGTGTACCCTTAGCCGGGCGTGGTGATGCATGCCTTTAATCCCAGCACTTGGGAGGCAGAGGCAGGCGGATCTCTGTGAGTTCAAGGCCAGCCAGCCTGGTCTACATAGTGAGTTCAGGTCAGCTGGGACTACAGGGAGACCCTGTCTCAAAAAGACAAAAAAGAAAATAATAAGTGTACCCTTTTACAGTAGCAACACATGAGGTTCTGATACTCCTGCCCTTGTCATGTATTGTTTTTTTTTCAGCTATTCTAACAAATGCATGGAGGTACCTCATCAGGTTTTAGAATGTTTATACCACATACTAATTGTAAAAATATGAGCTGTTGTGACATTTTTACATAGTTCATGATCTAATTTGCATTTCTCAGTTGTCTAATGATGTCATTATCTCTTGTACTTACGTACCAGCCATATGTCTTTTTTGAAAAGGTATCTGTTCAACTCTTTTAACTTTCTTTTTTTCTTTTCAATTTTTTGAGACAGGGTCTCACTATGTAACCCTCCTAGGCTGGCCTCAAACTCAAAATTCTCCTACCTCAGTCTCCTAGTTAGCTTTCTATTGCAGTGATAAAATACTCCAACCAAAACCAACTTGGGGAGGAAAGGGTTTATTTGGCTTACACTTTTCCTTATCACAGTTCATCTTTGAGGGAATCCAGGGCAGGAACTCAAGACAGGAATCTGGAGGAGGAAGCTGAAGCAGAGACCCTGGAGGAATGCTCCTCTGGCCTCTGTTCAGCCTGCTTTCTTATACAACCCAGGACCACCTGCTTAGGAATGGCACTGTCCACACCCATGTTGGGCTGGGTCTTCCTATGTTTATTAAGAAAATGCACATGTCTTTAACCCCAGTACTTGGGAAACAGGTGCATGTGGATGTGACCAGCCTAGTGTACATAGTGAGTTCCAGGCCAGTGAGGACTACATCATGAGACTGTCTCAAACAAAGAAACAACCTGGTGTACATTCTGAGTTCCAGGTTAGTCAGGAATGCATAATGAGACTATCTCAAACAAACAAAACAAGAAAATAAAAAAAGAAAAGGAAAATGCCTCACAGACATGGTCATAGGTCAGTCTGATGGAAACAACTCCTCAACTGAGGTTCCTTCTTACCAGGTGACTCTAGTTTGTTTCAAGTTGACAAACACACACACACACACAACTTCCTTAGTGCTGGGATTACTGTTGAGTTTTGAAAGTTCTTTGTATACTGACAAGTCCTTTGTTGTTCAGAAAATTTACAAATATTTTCTTCCAATCAATAAGTTGTGTTTTCATTCTCTTAACATTGATAATTTGTTGGTTGATTTGGTTGGTTGGTTGGCTGGTTTGCAGTGCTGGGAAGGGAACCCAGGGCCTTCCACACACTAAGCGAGTACTCTACTACTGAGTCACACTCTCAGCCCTGACAGTATTTAAAAAATAAAACTGGGGTCAGAATGAACATGCTCTTTTATATTTACCAATGTTATTTTAAACACCTCTCCATGTCATTAGTTCTTCTCAACATACTTTTACTGAGTAGGATCCTATTATATGAATGGAGTGCTTCAATTTATTTAACAAATTCCTTTGATGCACATTTAGGGCGTCTTCTATTTTTTCTGTCAAAAGCATTGCATTGGTGAACATATTTAGAACTGGAATCTTTTTTCACATTCAAAATTTCTCCCAAAAACAGATCCTAAGAACTACAGTTATTATTCTTTTAGATTGTACACATTTATAAGACTTTTGAAGAGTATCCAATACCAAATTGTCCTCCAGAAAAGCTGTTTAATGCTCATTATCAAAGTGTGAAATAAATTTGGTATTGTTATTGTGTTATTTTTAAATGTGCGTGTGCCCATGTGAGTTTAAGTGTATCATATGCATACAGGTGCCTAGATCCTGGAACTGAGTTTGCAGGCAGTTGTGAGCCTGCCTGATGTGGGTGCTCAGAACCAAACCCAAGTATTCTTCAAGAGCAGTAAGTGCTCTTTATCACTGAGTCATCTCTCCAACCCCATCACTGCTTTTTAACTTAGCTTTTTTTTTTTTTTAAGGCAGAGTCTCATGTACCCCAGGCTGGCCCCAAACTCACTGTGTAGCCAAAGATGAAGTTGAACTTCTGATCTTCCCACCTCCATCTCCCAAGTGCTGGGTTTACAGGATGAGCCACCATGCCGTTTGCAGCACATTGCATGACATGGGTGCACTTACCTACATGCAGGCAATATACTCATACACATAAAATAAAAATAATTTTTTTAAAGTTATAGGAAAGCCTATAATAAGCGTTGATCATTAAGATTTGTTATATTCATTTTCTCTGTCTCTTCATTGTAGTTCTGGGGGTTGAAACTAGAGCCTCACATATGCTATGCAACTATACTATAGCCTCTTCTCTTTTTTTGTACTTTTTGAGACACAGTTTCATTAAGCTGCCCAAACAGGTCTTGAAAGTGCAGTCCTTCTGTCTCAGCCTCCCAGGAGAGATGGGGTTGCAGGTCTGGCCCACCAAGCCTCACCCCCACTTTTATAGAGGAAAAATTGTTCACTACATTAGGCAGAAAAGAGGAAAGTGGGATGTTCTTCCTGGATGTACTATTTCTCAGTTGTCTGAAACTCAAAATCGCCCTTATGCCAAAATTGAGTATTTTAGGTATGATATTCTGACTCCTGCTGGAGTTTATTGATGACTCATTTTAAAATATTTTATTTATTTTTATTTTATGTGTATGCCTGTATTGCCTGCATGTAGGTAAGTGCACCTGAGTCCTGCAATGCGGGCGGAGGACAGAAGAGGCATACAGCTAATAAAATATAATGCCCCTCCCGCCGTTTTTTTTGCAAATAGAAGCTTTCCTATTAATTTCCCCTTGACAAATAAGTAGGGTGGCCAGATAATATTGTATGCCCCATGTAAGATTTGAGACTTAATTATCTGAAACTAAAACATTTAACTGGGAAATATTTGCCTTTGCTAAATCTGTCTATCCTATTGGAAAAATGTAGGCACCTCAGAAAAACAGGATGTCTAAAATTATCTCAGCAGACAGGAGTGGAAAAATACACGCCAGATTTTTAATTGCGGTTAACTATACAAGATATAAAATCTATCATTTAACCATTTTAAGTGTATAGCCCAATGATTAGTGTATTCAGTTGTGCAGCCATCAGTACCGCCCAACTCCAGAACTTTTCCATCCTCCCGTACTGGAACTCTGTGCCTATTAAAAAGAACACCTCCTCCCTTTCCCCAGCTTCTCTGTGGCCAATGTTTTAACTTTCTCAATATGATGGCGCCATATTATTATTTTTAAATCCGAATTGGCAACTGCAGCCTGCAGCAAAGGAGAAAAATCATACTCCCTCAAGTTTTGCTCCAGCCAGACGTATCAGTGGTTTGTGGAAGAGTGTCCTGGTCAATGGGGAGAACGCAGAGGAAATTTCCTTTCTCCCTACTTCGGAACGGCAAACTCCACGCATGCATTTCTGCAGCAGTGTCCACAAACCCGGGGCTACAGGCCCAGCGAACGCCCTGCCCCGCCTCGCCATCAGGTAACCTACAGAACCCCAGGTGAGGCGTCACCCAGAAGCAGCCGGATCCGGAAGTAAGGATCCGCGCCCTCCCCACTGCAGAGCCCCACCCACCCGGAGGCGGCCTAGCTCGGTGGCGTGTCAGAGTTGGAGTAGAAGTGAGGGCGACTTGCCCTACGCCTGCGCGCTCCGTACACTGAGCGGGTCAGCTGTCTAGGATCCCGAGTTCATTTTCATTCCGAAGACTCAGTCAGTCCGCTGTTTTCAGTTACTGAGTCAGGGTCGGGAGATAGTGGCGAGGACTGGAGGGAAGAAGGCTGGGGACCTCTCGGAGCCTAGATACTGAGGGGCACCGTGAAATTGAGGGACAGATTAATTGTACAGTGACTCTTAGCACAGGAGGCGGGGGAGTGGCTTGCGAGGGGACTGTTGGTCTGGTTCCCATAAAGGACTTAGTCTATAATAACGTGGCACAACGAACCGTACGTTGGCTATGAGTGAGGTTTGGGGTCTGAGAGGCAGGTGGTCAGAAGTGCTGTTATCTGAGGTGGGAAAAAAGAAAAGGCTGGGGTAGAGGCAGTGAAGGTCAAGTCTAGTAGAATCAGAAAAACACATGACTGGAAAAAGTGTTTATTTGCCTCCCCTTTATAACTATTTGGAGAGGACAGCTGCTTCCTGTGTTCCTATTACATGCCTAGCCAAAAGTTCAGTATGACCACTGTGTTGGAAGAGGTACACCTTTTTTCTGTTTTCTTCGGACTTCCTAGTTCTTTGGCTCATTAACATGCCCATCGGCTACATAAGGAGACACTGGTGTTCCAAAGCTTGAGTGCTCGGCCAGTGCAAATTACCTTTGATTTTAGCTCTCGTTGTGGTTACTAACCCCACAGTGGTTCTGAATCTTTTTTGCAGGGTGCTAGATCCCACTGAAAATCTGGTTAAAGTTATAAACCTTCCCTGGGGGAAATATACAAACACAAGAATTTAGATAGAAGTCTATGGAACCCCAAACTTTTTTGAACTTGCCTACTTCCCAAACTTACTCAGTCTTGAATTCTGAGCTCTGCGTCTTTGTTTTACACTTTAAGATTATGCACGTTTCAGAAGTGTTCGATTTAAATCCCAATTTGGTAGCTTTTTATGCTACCAAAAATTTTCTCCTTGAAAACTTCAGGAAATGCGGCACACACGCACGCATGTTGGTGCACGTGCACACACAGGCCCCATAGCACATCAATGTCACTTAAGAATAACCATAACATACTATTCCTTATCAAGGCTCCTTTCCTCAATGAGGTGTGTACGTGTCTTCCTTTGCCCTACATTTTATTCGCCTATTTGCCTCAACCTATTTCCACTCTTACAATGTTTACCGCATGTAGATTTACTGTCCCACACACGAACGCACCAACCATTTCAATGCTTAGCAATTGTCCCTGCTCTGAATAACTTTTTGAAATTTTATGAAGTTCTTCCCCATTTGTTTCCTTACCCGGCTCCCAACTAGGTAGGTGGCCCTGAAGTTTCCCTCCACCACCAAACTCTGGCAAGTTTGTCGGTCAGTTCTGTACCGAGAGAAGGGAACCGTACGAAGGGTATGGGAAGTTACTAAGAAAAACGGAGCGCCGGAGAAGCGCGACGCTCACAGCAACCCACCGGAGCTCGAGGTTGGAACTTGGAACCCGAGGGCGAGAGCCGGAACAGCTCCGGCGGAAGCCACGCAGCCGCCGCGCAAACCCGGAACGTGGACTCCCCTCCCCGCTCCCGCCCGGAAGCAGCGCGCTGCGCTCACGGCGCCAGCACTGAGCATGTGCAGACGGAGCCGCGCATGCTCAGTCGGCGGTCCGCTTCGGTGTCTGTCGCGGGGCCCGAGGTGTCTTCTAGCGCTACCGGAACTAGCAGTTGCGGACCGGCCTCCCTCAGCTCCCCACGGCCTTGCGGTGGTCTGCGGGCCTCTCTGCTCCTGGTCCTCGCTTCGACTCCCAGGCTTGGCCACCCTCCTCTCGCAGCAGCCGTCATGAGCCTCCGGCTACCAGCGTCGCCTCCACCGCGGGGTCCGCGACTGCTCCTGCTGTCGCTGCTCCTTTTGGGGACAGCCCCAGGCCCGCGTCCCGGCGGCGCCTTCTACCTGCCGGGCCTGGCGCCGGTCAACTTCTGCACGCAAGATAAAAAAAGCGACGAGTGCAAGGTGGGCGAGGCCGGGCGGGGGTTCCGGGAGCGCGGCGCGGGGAAGGGGCGTAGCTGTGGGTGGGGTCGCGTTCCGGGCTGTGGGCTTGCCCTTTGCTGTGCAGGGCTCCATTCTGCAAAGTTCGCTCAGGTGCCCACCCCGCCGGGTCGCAGGAACAGTTGGATTCTGCTTTCCCGGAAGTGTCTGAATGCAGGCAGCCCCTTGTCCTCGCCCAGGAGACGGGTGACCTCCTTGAAAGGGGCAACTCCCGGCCAAGTGACAACTTCCAGTAACTTGTTTCATTGCTTCCCGTTTTATTGCACGTTTCTGAAACTCCAGGTTAGGACGACTTACTTTCTCTAGGACTTTGATATCTAACTTCCAGCTTAGCGGTTGATTACCTGTGGAATATAACACCCAGAACCTCATAAACTGCGTTGGTAAAGACTAATAATCAGTCTATAAAAGAAACCCGTAAGAGCCCACAATTTAGCTTCTTTGGGATTATTTTAAAGAATTAAAAGAAGCAGATGATGGGAACAAGTGACGAAAACGTTAACTTCTTCGGACATTCACCCAAAAGTTTTCAGTTTACCAGCTGATAAGAGGCAAGAATAACTTGCTTATAGGTTATCCGACGTAGGGCATCCAAATACACCAAATTACAAAAACTATTTGGGGGAATAACATCTCTTTGAAGCTGGCCTCGATCTCACAGAGTGCCATTGATATTTTAACAGTTCAAATAATGGTTCAGAAAACCTTTACAATCTATAAATGGGTTTATTTACTGTTTTTTAAAGCTGGTGTTTATTTTATGACTGATGGTTTTACTGTAACTGGATTTTGAGGTTATTTTAGGGCATTAAAAAAGCTATCAAACTTTACATTTTGCAGTTCCTGTTTAGGTTTGTCAGCTGTGGTGAATGACATTGACACACCTATTCTTTTTTAAAAAAGAAGAAACAAAAAAGCTTATATCTGTAAAAATGCCTGTAGATCTTAAAGATTTACTCAAGTTAACAGTCAGTACACCAGTGTTTTAACTGTCACACCCTGCAGAGCAAGATGCTCAGGCTCCTTATTGAGAGTTCTGACGACCAGAAGGGAGATCTAGTCTTGCAAGCACGCTGGATTTTTTTCTATGAGTATTTCAATACTTTTCAACCTAATACGTGGCTTTTAAATTAATAGCAGTTGTATGTTGTGTTCCTAATTCCTCAGAGAGAAGGATATATCCCCTCTCCTCTAGCAACCTTAAAAGTAAGAGATGTAATCTTACGAAGAGATTAATGAAATCTGATATTATGAAAGGCATATGTTCACATACCTAAGAAAACACAAGTCTTCAGGGAAAGCTGCAGAGAGGAAGTGCACCTGAGGTAGACCAGAAATTAGAATGAGTGAACTGACAGGTGGTCTGCAGGCTAGAGGTTTTTTGTTTTCCCAAAATGTCTGTTTTTTAATTTGCGGGGGGGTGGGGTGGGGGGGGTGGTGTTCTTTGAGGCTTTTTAATTCTGAGAGGTGTAGGGATAAAAGAGTCAAGGCAGATCATATTTCTGAATGTTTGGATTTTCATTTTTGTTCTCAGCCACTCTCGAATCTCAGCCAATGGAAACAACTGTTATGTGAGGGGGATGTGTTTCTACCCTCTGTTCCTCCACTTTGACTAACTGGTGTAGAGAACTTCAATTTTCATACTTCTTCCCTTGCTCTCAGTGGACTTTATAGGTAGTGAACAGTTTAAGTTTTTATTAACTTCAATAAGGATGGTAACAGTATTTGTTTTCACACGCCCTTCTCTTACAGAAGTGTATTTCACATTTGGGAGGCTGGAAAATCTAAGATTAAGATGCCAACAGATTCAGGGTCTGCTGAGGGTTCATTTCCTGATCCATATATAGGCATGTCTTCACATGGTGAAAGGAATGAAAGAACTTCTTCGAGTCTGTTTTATAAGGACACTAAACTGTTCATGAGAGCTCTGCCCTCAGGACCTGATCACCCCCTTAAAGGCTCTACCTCATAGTTCCATTACCTTGGGGTCCAAGAATTCAACATGGGAATTAAGGGAGAGGGAGTACAAACATTCAGAACAGACCCATATTTCTTAAGGACAGTGTTGTACACATTATTCAGAAAAGCAGAAGGAACTTTTTTTTTGTGTGTGTCTTTTTTGAAGCAGGGTCTCCTTGTAGCCCCAGCTGTCCTGGAATTCACTATATAGACCAGGCTGGCCTTGAACTCACAGAGATCTGCCTGCCTCTGCCTCCCAAGTGCTGGGATTAAAGGCGTGTGCTACCATGCCCAGCGCAAAGATATTTTTTTGGGGGTCTTTTTGAGACAGGGTCTCCCTGTAGCCCCAGCTGTCCTGGAACTCACTGTGTAGACCAGGCTGGCCTTGAACTCACAGAGATCCGCCTGCCTCTGCCTCCCAAGTGCTGGGACTACAGGCATGTGCCACCACACACGGGTATTTTAAAATTTAGAAATGAGATTCCAAAACTGCTGTTACATAGAGAATGAGAAATTGGGTGACTAGAGAGGTCTTTGATCTGTTTCCATTTTTTTCCATCTGTATGTGGTAATCATACTTGCTAATTATATATTCCCCTTGAAATTTATTTTGGGTTTCTTAGAGGAAAAATTGTCTTTGTACATTTTTTGTGTGTGTGTGGTCTTTTTGAGACATGGTCTCCCTGTAGCCCCAGCTGTCCTGGCCTTGAACTCACAGAGATCTGCTTGCCTCTGCCTCCTGAGTGCACCACCACGTCTGGCTGTCTTTGTACTTTTATCATTGTTGTGAGAGTATAAAATACTTATGAATGGAGAATGAAACAAGTTTAGCATGGCATTAATGTAATGAATGTAATAGTCCTACAAACAGGAGAACTCTGAGGATTCAGTCATTTTTTTAAACTTAAAATTGTTTTATGTTTAATTTACTGGCAGAGAAACAGGAATCTATTGAAGATAAAATTGTATTCATGTTCCTCTAACTTCTGGTTAATGATTTTAGCCTTCATAAATACTGTGTTTCTGTGGCTTACTCTTTTTTTAAAATATTTATTTATTATTTTTTAATATTTTATTTATTTTTTATTTTATGTGTATGAGTGTACTGCCTGTATGTATGTGAGTGCACTCGTGTTGTGCAATGCCACGGAGATCAAAAGAGGGCTTCGGCATCCCCTGGAACTGGAGTTTAAGCACGGTTTGAAGCCGCCATGTGCGTGTTGGGAATTGAACCTGGGTCCTCTGCAAGAGCAATCAGTGCTCTTAACTGCTGAGCCATCTCTCCAGCCCACTGTTTTTTTTTTTTTTAACTTAATAACAGTAAGTGCATATATGTGCATACATTTTATTATTGACATAATATGCATTCATCTTACTTTTAGAGTGTAGCATTTTATTCTTACTAGAATATTGTCTGGTTTGCTTAATCGTTTCTTGTTTGTCAGGCATTTAGATTGGTCCTAGTTTTTCTCTGTGGTAATTTAGTTTTGTCAGAATTTATTTAGCAGGAATTATTTGTGTATTCTTAAGTATAAAATCAATAGATCAAAAATGAGGCAGTTTTATTAAATATTGGCAGATTTCTTTCAGGAAAGAATAGCTTTTACAGTGCCCTTAGACAAACGATACTTTGTGTCTACACAGTATTTTAATATTTATTTGCCAATTGCATTTGTTTAGGTTGTTGAGACAGGGTCTTGTTCTCCTGACCTCAAATACGATATGGTTCTTCCTAATCTCCCCAGTGCTGGGATTACAGGAGTTTAGTACCGGGTCCAACTCATCTATTCATTTAATAGCCATGTGCTCATACCTCAAATTTTTTTTTAATTTAAGTTTTTTGGAGTGTTGGAAGGTTGAATCCAGTAACTTGCATATGATAGGTTAATGTTCTTCCAGTACCTGAAAACACTTTAATGCGTCACTTTCAGTGCTATTGAGGTTTCTATGACTCCTCTTCTTCTATTTGCTGTATTTTGTTTTTTTTTAATCTTTTACATTTCTTTTAATTATTTATTTAATAACCATATAATTAGAAGAAGCATTTCATTACAACAGCATTGACATAAACCCTGTAAGACATAAAATTGAATGACTTTTTACCCTTTAAAGAAGATCTCCATTTCATCTTAAAATATGCTGTTTCCTATATTTTTTTCATATTTATTTTATTTTTATTTTCTATTTTTTAACTTTAAAAGAGATCTTCATTTCATTATTAAAATATAGTTTCATACAGAAAAATTCATTTTAATGCAATTGACATTAAGATGTTTGCATATGCGTTTCTAATCTCTATATATCAGATTATTACTAGTCACAGTTGGTTACTTTCTGAGCTCCTTGGCGTCTGAGCACGGATATAAAGTGTTCAGGTAGGTTTCAA
>NW_008337765.1:1246361-1248309 GCF_000622305.1 Nannospalax galili | reverse complement strand
ATTCCCCACTACTTGCCCTTCTGGTGAATCTAGTCAGCCTATCTAGAGGCCTTTGTTTTAGGAAGGTCAGCTGTTCCTCATCTAGCGGTAATCAGTTGTCTATATTCCTTTGGATAAGATTGGGGCCTCCTGTTCATGAGCTATGTATGGGATTCCTTTCCTCTGCTGCTCTTAACATCAAGGGACAATATGTGGTTGTGATAAGTTGAATAAAACCCAATCAGACTTAGATCTAGGTAGGATAAAGTGCACAGTTCCCATTTAGTCTGTAGAAGTTCTGTTTCAGTTAGCTGCTGGGTGCTGCAGTTTTGGGACCGGTCTCAAATGTACTGAGTGACATTCTGGTGACTAATAATTGGAGATTAGTGACAGTTCACCTTTGCTGCTTTTAATTGTCGAGTAATTATTGCCTCCTCGGTGTGAATTCAGGCCTATGAACTAAAATTAACTAACACTAGCTCTCTAAAACATTGGCAACTTTTTTGTTGCTTGATAGAGAAAGCACATTCTTAGATGAAAGATTAAGATTTTCCTGTGCTATAAAGAAAAATGACCACATATACCTCTTGCTGGTTAACAGCAACAAAAAAGCTTAAATGATTTAGTTAACAACTTTTTGATAAAAAGGAAACTTACTCAGAGTCATACTTTTTAACCTTCCTTACTTGGTAGTTATCGTTAGTGCTTTTTATAAATTGTGTGTTATTTTGGGAACAGTTGCCTTCAAATATGGAATGAGTCAAATTTAAGAAAGCAGGCCTGAGTGTTGGCTCTGAATAGATGCAGAATGATATATCTATACCTCTTCTAATTTGACTGTGGAAGTAGTATGAGAATTTTGAAATCTTTAAAGAAAAAATGTGCATTTATTTGGGATAAGTGGGCAATGTTTGCTAATTGATAATTTTGTACCCTCATAGTTTTCTCTAGAATGAAAGTATCAATTCTTAGCTTCTAGAAACTTACCAGTGTGTCGCTGTTGTTACCTTTTCAGAATTAGCATCTGGAAGACTCACTTTTACCATAGTAAATACACACTCCACCAATTGACCTTCTTCCAAAGGTGTGTAATTGAACAGATGTGCTCCATACATCATATCCAAAGTAAACCCAGGGCATACCTGAACTTCCACAGGAGCTGGATGTGCTATCAGCCTTTGGTAGAGCCTTGTTCCTTAAGTCTTTGTTTCCCAGTCTGACAGGTTTCAGTTGTGATAGTTTCTCCCCTAAGTTTTCTAGTTAATTACAGGTACTTCACTTGTGCTCAGCAAGATCTTTCTCTATTGCCACTAAAATTAAGTCCTTGTAAAGGACTTCCTCTCTTTCAGACCTACTTCTTGCCCTCAGCTACTACCTTTGTAGGTTTTGTATGTTCTGGTTACATGGAACCTTAGTTAATCTCTGTAAACACTTTGATTTCTAAGTGGGAAAAATGGAAGCTCAGTAAGATTGAGTAACTGTCTCAAGTTCACATAGCCAGTAACAGTGAAGTGAGAAAGCAGACAAGCCCAGGCTCCTCACCACTTTGTGATGCTCTGTGCATTTTCCTACTTTTCTGCCCTCTTTGGGAACTAAGACTTGCAGAATTAATGTAATAATCAGCAGAAAGCTGCGTAATGAATTTTGAAGTAGTCAGGGGTTTTTGATTTGGTTTGAGGGATGAGTCTCATATAGCCTACCTGAGGCTACCCTTGAACTCTTGATCTTCCTCCTGAGTGCTAGGATTATAGGGGCTCAAAAGTCAAGTTTATTCTCCATTTTTTTCAGGGGGATAAGGAAAGAACACTTTCTTTATAGATCAACTTCTGGGCCTTGCTCATATAACTCAGATTTTAAACAATAAAACAGGGTTGTAAAAAATCATGTCTGAGTTAAGAGTTTCCTTTTTCAAATTATTCTTCTCACTGTGAACTTTGCTCATGTTAGGCAATTGAATCTTCTATAACTT